>NW_004444084.1:497003-540607 GCF_000243295.1 Trichechus manatus latirostris
AACAGCTGCTCATAGGTGAATGAATTTATGTCTGGATTCTCAATTCTGTTCCATTGGTCTATGTATCTGTTGTTATACCAGTACCAGGCTGTTTTGACTACTGTGGTGGTATAATAGATTCTAAAATCAGGTAGTGTGGGGCCTCCCACTTTGTTCTTCTTCTTGAGTAATGCTTTTTTGATTCAGGGCCTCTTCCCTTTCTATATGAAGTTGGTGATTTGTTTCTCCATCTTATTAAAAAATGCTGGTGGAATTTGGATCAGGATTGCATTGTATCTATAGATCGCTTTGGGTAGAATTGACATTTTCACTGTGTTGAGTCTACCTATCCATGAGCAAGGTATGTTTTTCCACTTATGCAGGTCTCTTTTGGTTTCTTGTAGTAGTATCTTGTAGTTTTCATTGTATAGGTCTTTTATGTCTCTGGTTAGATTTATTCCTAAGTATTTTACCTTCTTGGGGGCTATTGTAAATGGTATTGGTTTGGTGATTTCCTCTTCGAGGTTCTCTTTGTCGGTGTAAAGGAATCCAATTGATTTTTGTATGTTTATCTTGTATCCTGAAACGTTGCTGAAATCTTCTATTAGTTCCAGTAGTTTTCTTGTGGACTCTTTGGGGTTTTCTGTGTAGAAGAGCATATCATCTGCAAATAGAGATAGTTTGACTTCTTCCCTACCAATTTGGATGCCTTTTATTTCTTTTTCTAGCCTAATTGCTCTGGCTAGGACCTCCAACACAATGTTGAATAAGAGTGGTGATAAACGGCATCTTTGTCTGGTTCCTATTCTTAAGGGGAACACTTTCAAAGTCTCTCCATTTAGGATGATGTTGGCTGTTGGCTTTGTATAAATGCCTTAATTATATTGAGGAATTTCCCTTCTATTCTTATTTTGTTCAGAGTTTTTATCATGAATGGGTGTTGGGCTTTATCAAATGCCTTCTCTGCGTCGATTGATAAGATCATGTGGTTCTTGTCTTTTGTTTTCTTTATGTGATGGATTACATTGCTTGTTTTTCTAATGTTGAACCATCTCTGCATACCTGGTATAAATCCCACTTGATCACATCAATTATTTTTTTGATACATTGCTGAATTCTATTAGCTAGAATTTTGTTGAGGATTTTTCAGTCAATTAATCCCATAGATCTTTAAAAGTGAAGAATCTTTCCTAGCTGAGTTACTCTGTGTGTGTGTGTGTGTGTGTGTGTGTGTGTGTGTGTCTGACAGAGAGAGAAGGAAGATCAAAGAGATGCCGCATGACAAGAACTCTGCCTGCCATTGGTGTCTTAGAAGATGGAGGAGGACACAAGCCAAGGAATGTGGAGGTGTTTAGAAGCTGCAGATGACTCTCAGCTTACTGCCAACAGGAACACAGGGCCTTGATGCTACAACTGCAAAGAACTAATTTCTGCTCACAACCCAAATAACCCAAATGAACAAAGAAATATATTTTCCCCTAGAGCCTACAGAAAGGAACATAGTCTATAACACCTTTATTTTAGCCTGGTAATATCTGTGTTGGACTTCTGGATTCCAGAACTGTAAGAGAAAAAGTTGGTGTTGTTTTAGGTCTCTAAGTCTGTGGCAATTTGTTACAGCAGAAATAGGAAACAAAATCCTTATCTTCACAAATAACATTGATGTGTACCAAGGTCTTCTCTACATACTTAGCACATGCATGTATCGATCTATTTAATCCTCACAACTACTCTAAAAAGTAGATGCTATTATCGTTCCCCTTTAGTGGTAAAGGAAACCTTGATGGGTGGTTAAGGGTTTGGCTACTAACCAAAAGGTCAGCAGTTCAAATCCACTAGCTGCTCCTTGGAAACTCTATGGGGCAGTTCTACCCTGTCCTGTAGGGTCCAATTATGAGTCAGAATCGACTCCACAGCAATGGGATTGATTTTTGGCTTTTGGAGGTAAAACAGAGGCACAGAGAAGTTAGGAAAAATGCTCAAAGTCATATAGTTAGTAAGTGGCATAGGTGGAATTCTAATGCAAGTTGTGTGCCTCTAGACTTTAGACTCCTAGTCACGATATTATTCTTCTCATAGAAAAAGAACACCAGCTCAGAGGAAGATTATGTTCTTGGGAATAAGTAATAGTCCAGGCTTCCTCAGATTCTATTGACTCCTCCATTAAAATTAAGTTATAAATCTTCAAGATATGTTCATAGTTATCTTTAGTATTTAATTTTGATTCTAAATTTGCTTTTAAGGTGATATAAATTTCAGAACCAAGCTGAACATAAATTGTACTAATTTTTATTAGCCTAATTTCACTTTTACACCAAAACAAACTTATGTATCCAATTAGTTGTAAACCTAGATTTTCTAAGAAATATTATGCAAACTCTGTTTGAAAATCCTCATTCATCATTGACAAAATAATGAATATCTGAATCTTCTATTTATATAATACTTTACTATTAACTCACACAACTTATTGATTAAATGTGGACCTATTATGTGCATTATCAGTATTGTGGGTAGGCTAAGGGGAATGTTAAAAAAAAAAGTAAGTAAGGTAATCCTTGGCCCTCATAATCTGTAAGAGTTTAGGAAGCTAAAATATTCATAACAGAATCAATTTATTATGACTCTCTCAACTTGCAGTAATTTCCCTCCTAGGAACAAGGCCATTTAAATATGCCAGAGTTTAGCATTAATCTAAGTATAATTTAACCCATTTATTACAATCTGTCCTACATCTATTTTCTCAACTTTTCAAGTAAAATTTACATCAACCAAGACTGAAAGGCAGAGATAAATGATTGAATACATACATACGCACACACACACGCATATAACATATTGTTGTTGTTGTTCATTGCCACTGAGTCAATTCTGACTCAAGTTGACCCCATGTGTGCAGAGTGGAACTGCTCCATAAGGTTTTCAAGGCTATGACCTTTCGGAAGCAGATTGCCAAGCCAGTCTTCTGAGGCAGCTCTTGATGGGTTTGAACTGCCAACCTTTCTGCTAGTCGTCTAGTGCTTAACCATTTGTACCACCCAGGGACTCTACACATAACACAAACACAGCTAATATACATTTCCCTCCACACAACAACTTTGTACATAACACAAACACACTAATATACACTCCCCTCCACCCAGGGACTCTGCACATAACATAAACACACTTATATACATTCCCCTCCAACCTCACTTCATACACATAGCCACTTCTGATTCCTTCAGCGGCCCTAAAATATATTCAGCAAAACCTGTTACAAATCCATAACACACATATACACAAGTATATAAAGCATTGGTCCTTCCAAACACCCTCTTAAGACTAGGCCTTTGCAACCAGAGAAATAACCCTGAATAAATCTCTAAATAAGCATTATAAAATGTATCAGCAAAACATAAAGAACAAACATAACACAGATTTCCACTAGGTCCTTTTCCTTTTACTTTACAACACCACAAGCAATAGCTTTGGTAGCCAGCAGAACACCTTGTCTTTCTGTATCTCTGGCAGCTATCCTTTCTGGAGCATCATAGCTATGTTTGTCCCCTCCAGGCATCACTATCAATAACTCTCACCTGGAATTCCAATTTATAATCCAGTTAATTGGCCAGAGGCCCCCTCCATAGTGACCCCAAGAGAAATGAAAGAAGTCACCCTGCCTACCCAAGTCTGGACATGTATATGCACAATTGTTTTCTGAAGATTTTCAATAAAGAAGAAAATTAACTAATGTATATAATGTTCTACTAATTAAAACTTGTTTTTGACTTTCAAAAAGGAAGATACTTAACTTGGGACTCTCATAATGGCGGGGGGGGTGTTCTCTGAGGACACTTATTGATTCCTAACTTCAAGTTCACATTCCCTCCTCCATGCACCTCTTTCACTAACTCTTTATCACCATCCACGAGAGCATCCAGGCTTGACTTACAGGTTTCTTTACTGAATCAGACAAGGATGCCTTCCTTAGGTAGTAAACATGGTTCCAGAGGCTGTTTCATCTTCATTTTTCAGAATAATTTGATTTATCACCAGTGACATAAAAAATCATTTGGAAAGCACCTATAACTTGATTAAATCTAATTGCATCCTCATCTATCCTTATACTGATACCAAGCCAATTCCAAATTTACCAGATGGGAGGTTAAATCACAGTGACTCACGGCAATTTGGAGGTAAAAAATCATACAACCACCAAGGTTGAGATGTGTTCTGTAAGTTAATTCCATCGTTAAAGATGTATAAAACTTCAGGAATACATGAGAGGACATTGACAACGTTTGTATGTTCACAGTCAGTTTTATTTTGCAAGAAACAACCTTATTAGACAGACAGAGAGGGAGAGAGAGAGGATGTTGAAAAAGGGGAAAGTACACTAAAGAAACCACCAATGCTAAATGGATATCCATGAAAAAAATCTGAAAGTTGGAGACAAAAAGAAAGAGGAGTTATTTGTCCATCTTGTTACAGACGGCCGTCTGCAGGTTTGAGAGTGAAGGAGGGAGATTAGCAGAGGGTGAATTAGGACATTTGTGGAAGATTGAGAAAGGAAAGGAGAGTTAAAGAATTTTAGAACTTTTGTTAAAGGTCGTTAATATGATCTTCTCTGACATTCTACAAGAGACTTTACTAAAGCTTTGAGGTGCTTTCAATTATTGTTATTTGCCAGACTGGTATTTATTACAATGTGTGTTCAAACAAAAGGTCAGCAGTTCAAATCCACCAGGCATTCCTTGGAAACCCTATGGGGCAGTTCTACTCAGTCCTATAGGGTCACTATGAGTTGGAATTGACCGGCCGGCAACGGGTTTTTGGTTTTTAAGTTCAAGCAAAGAGTGTATCAGGAGGCTTTTGGATGTTAAACCAGTTACTGTACCATTATTATAATAATTTTTTTATCTTCATACATTATTTTCTTATTGTTTTATGAAACAAGCCATTTCTCACCAACAGCTATGTAATAAATTCCTCCAGACAAGGGATGCAAATCTCCACACTGGCATAAAAACAAGCATAAAAACTTTCTCTCTAAAGCATATTATATTAAGTGGAAACTAACCATTGATTCACAATTCTAGGAGGTCAGATGGCTTTTCAGGCCACCTTTTAGGATGTTATCCTGTTACAGACATTGCTTAACTTTGCTTTCTGAAAGAATAAATGAATTCTTGAAGCCAAAGATATATATTCCATATTTTATCTTTATTATTCTCATGTAATTACTTAGCAATTTAGTTAGCATCTGTTTTTACCACACACGATTTGCATGTGGTATGTACCATAGTCCTGGGAACCAGGCTGAGGCATGATAAGTATTATTTCCATTTTACAGTTAAGGAAAATGAGACTCAGAAAGAGCCTCTGATCACTGGTCAGTGTTGTGTCACTGATCACAGGCAAAGCTGGATTAAAATTTAAGTATTTAGACTCAAGCCTATGTTACTTCTGTACGCAGCACCACTTATTATTTTAAGCAACAAAACATACTTATTTTGTCATTGTTGTTAGTTGCCATTAGGTCAATTTTAACACATAGTGATCCCATGTGACAGAGCTGCTGAGTGGGTTTGAACCATCAACCTTTTGGTTAACAGCCAAGTGCTTAACAGTTGCACCACCAGGTGAACTTTGAAATTAAAAACCTAATCTAAAACAAATCTAAAACAAAATGTTTTCTTTTATGCGTATATCAAGAATCTATTTTAGGTTGTTTTAAGCAATAAATTAAGAGCATATATTACATATTCAAAATTTTCCTACTTTTAGCATGATGCATAAAAAAAATTTTTACATAAATTATTTAATTAGCCTATTTAATGCTAAAATCTACTCCATCTGCCTGCAAGAAATAAATATAAAAACACATGCTTCCATCAATAGTGGGATTAAAAAATGTAATAATAAAATGATGACGTTTCTGAGCAATACAGATTCTATCCAATGATGTTCAAAGAATTATTGATGTAAATCTTAAATGTCACTTTTAACTACAACTAACGTTTTGCCTTAGTTCAAGATAAAGTCTCCTTATGAAAAGACAACAGCAGCAAATATCTAGGGCAATCAGAGACAATGATGAGAAAATTCTTCAGCAAGCTGCCTCAAAGAAGACTCAGAGTTCACCATCAATAAAGGATGAGCTCAGGGTTCAGCAAGCACACTCTCGGGGTGACAGGGGCTGGGCTGTCATCTATTCCAGGTGGTAAGAAATCTTTTAGTCCTTTGTTCTTAGAGATCCATGTTTGTTTTTTGTTTTGTCCCCCCGCCCCCCATGTTTCTTTAACAATAGCTTATCCTACTGTAAGATCCAAAAGAAAGTTACAACAGAACATACCTTCCTTTATGAGATCATCATTGCCATCTTTTTTTTTTAACTGAAAGTTAAGTTTAAGCTTAAAAAGCTTTTTTTTTTTTTTTTTTCTTTTTTAACTCCAGGTAGAGTCCATTAAAGTCAGAATTGGTCATGCATCCCCATGGCCACACTGTGTAATTGATACCAGTAGGAATCTGTGCCTGGGGTAGATGAGAGAATAATCATCAGGAATAATTTATAATACTCTGCGTTCATATATAATTAATGTAATAAGTTTTTGGGTGGCCTCTATATTTAAAAGAGAAGAAGAAAAAAATAATAGGAAGAGGAAGAGAATGACGAGGAGGAAACATTCATTAGGAAATGTTTAGTGAGGGGGGAAAAGGCAAAGAAAAAGACGTTTTTTGATTTTCCAACTATACATAATTGCAGGCCCTAATAGGACTAGATTTTCTTAATTAATGTTTATTAGAATAGATAGGAGCTACAAACATACACTTATAAAGTTTCACCTCTTCATTGTTTATTTTGAACTCCTTGGTGGACTTTGAGCTAACTCATAATGCACAGCTGGCTTTGTTTTCTTTTACACTTCCTTAGCCTGGACTATCAGAATAATTGCTTCCGTTTTCCACCTCAGGTTAATATTATAGATCTGTTTTAAGGTCCTGGAGAGAATCTGGCTGAATGAGAGAGCAATTATATTCTACCCAATTTCATGTTTCCCAACAAATAGATGTCCTTATGAGCCTTTAAGCAGGGAAAAAAGAGAATGAAGAATTCACATTAACAACTTAAAATCCCTAGTGGCAAACCACAAAGTGAGATTATTACACTGGAAAGAAGATATTTGCTGGTATTGAGAACATATACTTTTTGTTCTTTCTAGGTTATGAGAAATCTGAAGTAACCTTTGTAAACACTGTTGAGAGGCCTAATGGGAATTTAATTTGACTAGGATGTTTGGCAGCCACTGTGGGACTCTGCCAGGCACAGACTGGGTCATTGTGAAAGGTGGGTGGACATTTTGGAAATGGAAGAACTCTTGTTTTCTTTAGTCCCTGCTCTACACTCTACACAATCAATTCATTTGTTCATTCATCACAATCCTGAATGATTTAGTTCATTTTATAAACATTGGTGGCACAGTTATTAAGAGCTACGGCTGCTGACTAAAAGGTCTGTAGTTCGAATCCACCAGCCACTCCTTGGAAACTCTGTGGGGCAGTTCTACTCTGTTCTATAGGGTCCCAATGAGTCAGAATTGACTTGATGGCAACAAGTTTGGGTTTGTATTTTGTTGTTGTTGTTGTTAAAAACATTAATAGAGGAAATACTAAATGCCAGATGTAGTTCTAAAAACAGAAGATGCAAAGAATAGAAAAACCTAAGTTTTTTTCATCAGCATGTTCAAAGTCTACTACGGTACACATCCATGATTGCAACATAATAAATATGCTTTGATAGATTTAAACATAGGCATTATAGATGCATTTAGAGGGATATCTAACAGCCATTGTGAAGAGGATAAAGAAGGCTTCCATATGGCGTTGACAACTGAGATAAGTCTTAAGAGATACATAGTCATTCAGTAAATCAGCCAAATAAAGAAGAGAGGTGTACCAGGCATAGTGGCAAAAACAACAGTCAGAAATCTGCAGCGGAATATGTACGTCCTTAAAGAGCCATCTTTTCTCTCTTTTTTTCAAGAAAAGAAAAGTACTTTTTCAGTGGGTGAGCCTATCAGAAGTTGAAATCAGGTTAATTTTGACAATAGACATTCTGAAAAGTGCAAATGGCTTGCAAAAGGAAAAGCCAGGCAAGAGGTGGCAAGGCTTGATAATACTAATAATAAAGATATAAATAATAGTTTGCATGCTGTGATGGTCAATGTTATGAGTCAACTTCGCTAGGCTATGATTCTCAGTGATTTGGCAGACACTAGGTAATCATCTTCCATTTCGTGATCTGATGTGACAGCCAATCAGTTGAAAGGGGAGTTTCCTTGAGGGGTGTGGCCTGCATCCAGCATATAAATGGATATTCTGGCAAAGCTAGCTCTCTCTCTTGACCTTGCTCTCTTCTCATCACTTGACCTCTGGTTCTTGGGATCTAAGCCTGCAGAAGTCTTAAGCCTATGGCATGACTGGCAGATTTTGGATTCACTGGCCCCTACAATCTTGTGAGCCAGAAGAGGCCTCCAGCCTGCTGCCTGACCTAGAGATTTTGGATTCATCAGTGCCTGCAAACATGTGAGCCAGCAGAAGTCTTCAGCCTGCTGCCTGACCCATGAATTTGGGACTTTCTAGTCCCCACAATTGAAAGAGCCATTTCCTCATAATTGAGTAAGCCATTTCCTTAAAGTAAATCTCTCTGTGTGTGTTTATATATACATGCTTCCCTGGTTTTCCTCTTCTAGATAAACCAGAAAGTTGTTTACCAGTGTTTTATTGACTATGCAAAGGCATTTGACTGCATAGATCATAACAAATTGTGGATACCATTGCAAATAATGGGAATTCCAGAACACTTAATTGTGCTCATGCAGAACCTGTACATAGAACAAGAAGTAGTTGTTTGAACAGAAAGGGGATGCTGTGTGGCTTAAACTCAGGAAATGTGTGTGTCAGTGTTGTATCCTTTCACCATACTTGCTCAATCTGTATGCTGAGCAATAATTTGAGAAGCTGAACTCTAAGAAGAACAACATGGCATCAGGATTGGAAGAAGAGTCATTAACAAACTGCGATATGCAGATTACACAACCTTGCTCGCTGTAAGTGAAGAGGACTTGAAATACTTATTGACAAAGATCAAAGACTTCAGCCTTCTGTATGGATTACACTGCAACATTAATGAAATCACTCTCGAGGTTCACCCTTCATTCAAAGATTAGACAGCCCCATAAAAGAAAACGAGACTAAAGGGGCACATTAGCCCAGGGGCAAGGACTAGAATGCAAGAGAGGACAGGAAAGCTGGTAATAAGGAACCCAAGGTGGAGAAGGGAGAATGTTGACAAGTCATGGAGTTGTTAACCAACGTCATAAAATAATATGTATACTAACTGTTTAATGAGAAGCTAGTTTGTTCTGTAAACCTTCATCTAAAGTACAATAAAAAAAGATAGTAAAGAATTAAAAAAAAAATCCTTACAACTGGACCAGTAAGTAACATCATGCATGACAAAAGGAGAAAATATTGAAGTTGTCAAAGATTTCATTTTACTTGGATCCGCAATCAACAACCATAGAAGCAACAGTCAAGAAATCAAAAGATGTATTACACTGGGAAAATCTGCTGCAAAAGTCTTGAAAAGCAAAGATGTCACTTTTAGGACTAAGTTGCACCTGACCCAAGCCATGATCTTTTCAATAGCCTCATATTGCACCTGACCCAAGCCATGATCTTTTCAATAGCCTCATATGCATGCTAAAGCTGGACAATGAATAAGGAAGACTGAAGAATTGATGCCTTTGAATTATAGTGTTGGTGAAGAATATTGAATATACCATGGACTGCCAGAAAAATGAATAAGTCTGTCTTGGAAGAAGTACAACAGAGTGCTCCTTGGAAGTGAGGATGGCAAGAGTTTGTCTTATGTACTTTGGACATGTCATCAGAAGGGACCAACAGGGAAGGACATCATGCTTGGTAAGGTAGAGGGTCAGTGAAAAAAAGGAAGACTCTCCACAAGATGGATTGACACAGTGGCTGCAACAATGAGCTCAAACTTAGCAATGATTGTGAGGATGGCACAAGATCAGGCAGTGTTTTGTTCTGTTACACATAGGGTCACTACGAGTTGGAACCAACTCATTGGCACCTAACAATAACAACAGATAGCTTAAACTAAGACACTTGCAGTGAGCGATAGAGTCCTTACTCCACTGTTCAAATCCTTTAGAAACATTAAAATAAGCAGCTTATAGAAACTCCAGTATTGGTGGAGCATGGAAAGCAAGTGCATGGAGTGGCATGGGGTAAGACTGAAGAGGTAATGAGCAGTCAGATCATTCAGGGACTGTATCCTTAGGACAATAAAAAGCTATTGAAGAGGGACATGAATAGACCTTTATTTCTAAACTACTCTATGTGAGGGCACTTGGATTGGGAGGATGATGACAACAACACAAGAAACAACATTGACTGCTTATTTACTATGTGCCAGACGCTATTCTAAGTCTTTCATATTCATTATTTCACTTAATTCTTACAACAGATTCATAAAGTATATTAGTTTCCTAGGACTGCTATAACAAATTGCCACAAACTTGGTTGCTTAGAACAAGAGAAAATTATTCTCTTACAATTTTGGAGGCCAGAAGTCCAAAATCAAGTTATCAGCGAGACCATGTTCCCTCTGAAGGCTTTAGGGAAGGATCTTTTGTTACCTCTTGCAGATTTTGATGGCTCCTGGCATTCCTTAGCATGACTACATTCTCTGTCTCCATCTACACACAGCCTTCTTTGCTCTGTGTCTCTCTGTCGTCTCTTCTTATTTTTAGGAACTAGTCATTAAATAACCTTGGTGGGCTAGTGGTTAAGAGCTACGGCTGCTAACCAAAAGATCGGCCGTTTGAATCCACCAGGGGTTCCTTGGAAACCCTATGAGGTAGTTCTACTCTGTCCTTTAGGGTTGCTATGAATCGGAATCAACTCGATGGCAGTGGGTTTTTTTGTTTTTGTTTTTTTTTTTGGTTTCTAACCCGAAATGATCTCATCTTAATTCTTAACTACTTACATCTGCAAAGATCGTATTTCCTAATCAGATCACATTCTGAAGTACCAGGTGTACATGAATTTTGGGGGAGAGTATTGAGCCCATTAGTGAAGTATATACTATAATTAATCCATTTAACAGATGAGGAAACAGAGGCAAAGATAGGCTCAGAAAATTGTCGAGGCAAGTCAACTGCCCAAAGTTAGTAAAATCCAAATTATTTGACTTCAGTGTATATGTTCTTAATCTCTGAGCACATGTTCTTAAAATTGCTTTTCTAAAATGGATGTTACTTGCATTTGTATAAATAATAAAGAACAAGGAAATCATGGGAAGATGATAACCATACAGAAAAAAGACAAGACAATCAATGGCACAATGTTGCTTAGAAACAAGGAGGCATCGTTCACAGGTAGAGAGACGAAAGTAGATGGAAAAAGCTGGTGAGTGTGAGCTCAATGTGAAAAGTTCACATCTCTTGGCTTCTATTTTTGAAACAAAATATCTGCTTTAAAAAGGTCATAGTTTTGACGAAAGTAGTAAAGATTTGATTTTTTTTTTTTGTAAAATGTAATGAGTACCGACTAGAGTAGTATAAACAAATTGTTTACTAGTATTAAAAGCCTAGTTGAAGTTGTTGATGATGAATTTACAATACACGCAGTCCCTGGATTACAAATGAGTTCTGTCCCTAAGTCTGTCTTTGAGTCAAATTTGTACCTAAGTCAGAATAGTTAGGTATGGTTCGTATCTAACATCAGTTAGTCAAAAATATAGTATATATTGTACCTTTCTATGCATAAAAAAAGTTAAAGAAACACTTCCAGATAGGCTAAAACATCTTTAACATAATAATACAGTAATAATAATAATACTGCTTTGATGCTTGTCACAAAGTAGTACCTGTTTGTTATTACAAACCATTGTTTGTACCTAGAATTTTTTAACATAATAGGCTTTATGGGGGTTGGTTCATAACTATGAGTTGTACGTAAGTCGGACGTTTGTAACCTGGAGACTGCCTATGGTAATAATACAGATAAACCATTCTAATACTGGTGAGAGGTAACTATAGGCATAGCTGTGACATATTACAAGTTTGGTTCCAGACCACTGCAATAATCGAATATTGCAATGAAATAAGCCACACAGTTTTTTTGATTTCCCAGTGCATATAAATGTTATGTTTACACTATACTATAGTCTATTAAGTGTGTAATAGCATTATGTCTAAAAAACAATGTACATACCTTAATTAAAAAATACTTTATTGCTAAAAAATGCTTACCATCATCGGAGCCTTCAGGGTGTCATAATCTTTTTGCTAGTGGAGGGTCTTGCCGCGATATGGATGACTGCTGACTGATCAGGGTGGTGGTTGCTGAAGGTTTGGGTGGTTGTGGCAATTTCTTAAAATAAAACAACAACGAAGTTTACCACATGGACTGACTCTTCGTTTCATGAAAGATTTCTCTGTAGCATGCAATGCTGTTTGATCGCATTTTACCCACAGGAATTTCTTTCAAAATTGGAATCAATGCTCTCAAAGTCTGCGGCTGCTTTATCAACTAAATTTATGTAATATTTTAAATTGTTTGTTGTCATTTCAACAATGTTCACAGCATTTTCACCAGGAGTAGATTCCACCTCAAGAAACCACTTTCTTTGCCCATCCATAAGAAGCAACTCTTTATCCGTTAAAGCTTTATCAGGAGATTGCAGCAATTCAGTCACAACTTCAGGTTTGGCTTCTAATTTTAGTTCTCTTGCTATTTCTACTACATCTGAAGTTACTTCCTGCACTGAAGTCTTGAACCCCTCAAAGTCATCCAGGTGGTTTGGAATTGACTTCTTCTAAACTCCTGTTAATGTTGATATTTGGATCTCCTCTCAGGAATCGCTAATGTTCTTAATGGCATCTAGAATAGTAAATCCTTTCCAGAAGGTTTTCAATTTACTTTGCCCAGATCCATCAGAGGAATCACTGTCTATGGCAGTGATTGACTTGAAAGTCAAAATTACTCCTTGATCCATGAGCTGCAAAATGGAAGTTGTGTTAGGCATGAAAACAACATTAATCTCCTTGTACATCTGTATCAGAGCTCTTGGGTGACCAGGTGCATTTGTCAGTGAGCAGTAATATTTTGAAAAGAGTCTTTTGTTTTGAGCAGTAGATCTCAACAGTGGGCTTAAAATATTCAGTAAACCATGTTGTAAACAGATGTGCTGTCATCCAGGCTTTGTTGTTTCATTTCTAGAGCAGAGGCAGAGTAGATTTAGCAAAATTATTAAGAGTCCTAGTATCTTTGGAATGGTAAATGGGCATTGGCTTCAACTTAAAGTCACCAGCTGCATTAGCCCTTAACAAGAGAGTCAGCCTGTCCTTTGAAGCTTTGAAGCCAGGCATTGACTTTTCTTCTCTAACTATGAAAGTCCTAGATGGTGTCTTCCTCCAGTATAAATAAGGCTGTTTGGTCTACAATGAAAATCTGTTGTATAGTGTACCCACCTTCATCAATTATCTTAGCTGATATCTTCTGGATAACTTACTGGAACTTCTGTCTCAGCACTTTCTGCTTCACTTTGCACTTTTATGTTATGCAGACGACTTCTTTTCTTAAACCTCATGAACCAAACTCTGCTAGCTTCAAACTTTTCTTCTGCAGCTTTCTCACCTCTCTCAGCCTTCATAGAATTGAAGACAGTTAGGGTCTTGCTCTGGATTAGGCTTTGCCTTAAGGGAGTGTTGTGTCTGGTTTGATCTTCCCTCCAGACCACTAAAACCTTCTCCACATCAACAATAAGGCTGTTATGATTTCTTACCATTCCTGTGTTCACTGGAGTAGCACTTTTAATTTCCTTCAAGAACTTTTCCTTTGCATTCACAATTTGGCTAATTATTTGGTGCAAGAGACCTACTTTAGGTCTATCTTGGCTTTCAACCTGCCTTCCTCACTAAGCTTAATCATTTCTAGCTTTTGATTTAAATTGAGAGACCTGTAGCTCTTCCTTTCTCTTGAACACTTAGAGGCCATTGTAGGGTTACTAATGGGCCTAATTTCAATATTATACTGTCTTAGGGAATAGGAAAGCCCAAAGAGAGGGTGAGAGACAGGGGAACATCTGCTTGGTAGAGCAGTCAGAACACACATATTTATTGATTAAGTTAGCTGTTTTATATAGATGCAGTTCATGGCACCCCAAAACAATTACAATAATAACGTCAAAGATCACAGATCACCATAACAGATACAATAATAATGAAAAAGTTTGAAATATTGTGAGAAATACCAAAATGTGACACAGACACAAAGTAAGAAAGTGCTGTTGGAAAAATGGCACTGACAGACTTGCGTGACACAGGGTTGTCACAAACCTTCGGTTTGTAAAAAACACAGTATCTGCGAAGCCCTAAGAGGGAATGACATAAATTAGAGAGTTTGTGTACCCTAGGAGCCCTGGTGGCACAGTGGTTAAGAGCTCCACTGCTAATCAAAAAGTCAGCAAATCAAATCCACCAGGCCCTGTGGGGCAGTTCTACTATGTCCTACAGTGTTGCTATGAGTTGGAATTGACTCAACAGTTATAGTTTTTGGTTTTGTTTTTAGTTTTGTGTACCCCACTCTGTGAGTTAGAACAATTCTAAGAAAGAGAATTGTTCTTTCTTGTATAGGAACATCTTTTATTTAAAGAGTCAGCAGGATTTCATATGAAGAGCCTGCCCCAGTCCTTCTTTTCAGCCAGAGTACAGAGGCAAGGGAGGTACAAGTAGCATAGCACCCATCTCTGTGTCAAAAAACACATTGAGCCAGAAATGAAGGGCCAAGATGTAAAACCATGTTCTGTAAATTAAGGCCATATGTATGTATGACATAGATACATATATATCTTGTGAAAATGCAAATTCTAATAGGAAATGTGGTCTCAAAGTGTCTGGAAAATCAGACTATGCTTACGCCTTTTTTATTATTTAAACAACCTTACACAGAATTGAAAAGATACTCTGCACTTGAGGATGAAATAAGATAAAAGCCAAGGAAATATTCAATAATAGAAAGCATTATGCAATTGTAAAGTGGTATCACTATCACATTTAATTCTGTTTTCTATTTTTTTATTATAACACAAACAGATTAAAAACTCTGAATCTGCTGTTAATTTTTGAATATTGTAAGTGGAGATTGAAAATTCCAGGGCATTTTGTTCATGATTTTTAAAAAAACACATTGATGATTAATCACTACAGTGATTAATGCTGTATCATCTAAAGTTGTTGGAGTACATAGCAAAGAATGAAAAATTGATTTTCATAGTATATTTAGAAATAATCAATTTAATGAGCCCAAAACTCATCAACAGAACACAACTCATCATGAGTATATGACTAAACCAAACCCAGCTGTGTCTATACAGTATCTCACCAAAATAGGAAGAATAGATTTTCTAAGAACACTATGCACAACTGGAACAGAGGCTTGCTTTGCACCTTAGAACGGCCTTGTCTTGTGTCTTTTTTTCACTAGTAGGGGAAAACAAGATTATAATTAACCATTATAGCACTTAGCCATGTTAGCTGATGGGAAATTCAAATTCTATATACAAGCTAAAATTTTTTGAAAACAATTTCATAAAAGATATATCAACTGCTATGGTACCTGTATAACAGTCTTGCAAAGAGGTCCACATCTTACTCACTGGAACTTGGAAATACGTTATCTTTTATGGGAAGAAAAGGACTTTGCAGACGTGATATCATTAAGGACCTTGAGATGGAGAGATCATCCTGGATTTTCTGGGTGGTCTCAGTCATGTAATCACAAGGGTCCTTATAAAAGAGAAGTAAGAGAGTCAAAGGCAAAGAAGGTGATATGACAATAGGAGCAGTACAAACACAAGGAAGCAGATTCCTCTCTAGAACCTCCAAGAGAAACCAACCTTACTAACACCATTTCTTTAGACCAGTGCGATTTATTTTGGACTTCTGAACTCTGGAACTGGAAGATGATTAATTTATGTCACTTTAAGCCACTAAATTTGTGCTAAGTTGTTACAGCAGCAATAGAAAACTAGTACAACTGTGTTTGTCCTCACCAATCCCTACTCAAATCTGAGTACCATGATTTTATGCAAATAATGCAGGTGTTACAGTTTTTTTTGCCAACCACACTCTCCCCTCAGGAGGTATTTTTATAAGCACATTATGCTAGTTTTTTTTGGATGTTGCTGTAAAAAGTTTTTAAAAATTAGCATAGTATGCTTATGAAAATACCTTGCAGGGGGAGGATGCAGTTGGCAAGAAAAAATAGCATGTACATTATTTGTGTGAAAATATGGAAAACACTACCAATGATCTACTTGGAGAAAAATTTATTCTCCTCAAGAGGCGTATGAATGAACTAACACACAACAGGGAAATCAATTCACCTGTCACACCCTCATGGTGTTATGGTATGCGCAAAGAAATATGACATGGCAGTCATGTTCACAGATGTATGTAATTTTAAATACGAGAAATTTTATAGAGTTTTATGTAATAGTGACTTAAATATCCCTAGTCATGTCACCTCAGAAAGTCATGTGAGTATATATTTTCTACATGTACATATGTGTTTAAACATATTGTTGTTGTTGTTAGCTGCCATTATCAATCCCTAATTGACTTTTTCCCATACTTTTATGATTTTAATAAGTTAAGTTTCCTGAATGCAAGGCATACCCCTGTGCTTTTATAAATCTCCCAGTCACAAACTCTGCTGCCTGCCACCTGCCAGGCTTCCTGCCCCTAAATTAAAGCATACATGCCTCAATGAGTACACTTTTGTAGTGCAGTGGAAATGATTTGGGGATTTAAAAACATAGCTCTACTGTTACACTTGGGTAAGTCTCTTAATCTCTCTGAGCTTCAGTTTCCATCACCTGTGGAAAAAGACTGATAACGTCCACTTCAGGAATATATAAAAATTAAATTAAATGATAGGTGATTGAATAACACGTAATCACTATACTTAATAACAAATAAATTATACTATTTAAATTATGTTATACATTTATTTAGCTTTACATTTCATGTAGTTATATTATATGTCATTCCACCATCATAACACCTCTGAGATGTCAGTAACTGAGATTTGGCTGCTCCCTCTCCCCACTTAGCAGTTAAAGAAACTGAAGTTCAAGTGGGTGTCTTATCCAAGAGCTAACAAATGGCAGAGCGAGGACTTGAATCAAGATTTTCTGACGCCAAATTCCATGATCTCAGGGATATGTCAATTCTCAGGACCAGAGTAGAGCCTTTCTTCGAATTGAAGGATGTGGAGAAAACACTTGCTAAACTATAACAGTGCTCTGTGATGATTCAATCATATTCATAAATTAAGACTAAGATTCTAGATCTGCACAGTCACCACTGTCCTGAATAGTGAGTGGGTATAGGGCAGGGGGAAAATACAACATGAGATACATAATTAGTAGCACCTAGTATTAAGCCTATTGACTCAATGGCAACTGGAAACTGATAGCGTTAAGCCTAACACAACAGCATTCCCATGAAAAATTGCTTATTGAATGAAAAAATAAAGGAAGATGTGCTAGAAAATGTATCTGTCACACTGAAGCCCCTGCCCTGAAAAGCAGTTCACCATCTTATTTTTACAACAGCATTTCTGTTTCTGCAATGTTTTTAGTACCTCTAAATTTTAATTTGAAATGGATTTTTAATTTAATGTAACTAAATACTGAACACCTAATTAATACTGAAAACACTTCTGTTTGGATCAGAATGAAGATAGCTACTAATAACTTTTAATGATGATGTATTGCACTATTTCAAAAGTGAGCTTTCTAACAGGTTTACATAAATATTTGCCTCAGCTTCATTATCTTTATAAATGTGAATTGAGGCTGCAGAAGTAATGCTCTTTCCCAGGAGGCATTCCCATCTAATAATGTGTAAGGTAAGTAGAATCCATTTGGGAAAAAAATAGAGTTTTATGCACTTTCTAATGCAATTGCCATTCTTTGTTAATTCATCCGAGATCAGCCACCTAAACAAATAACAAATTCCCCTTCTCGTTTCTGTTCTCTCATTTATTTTTATAGTCGTACAGAAGGTATCAGCTTCAGATGTGCATTTGGGAAACACTTCATGAGGTGGAAACTGGCTGTTTTAGGACCTAACTTGCAATAATGCCATCATTATCATTACTAGCAAGGATCACAAACATGTTTTATTGTTTATTATTTGGAAGTCATTATGCTAAGTTCTGGAAATAAATAAGAGAAAACCAGGGTACTAGATGTTATTTATTTATGTCATCTCAACTAGTATATAGACTCTAAATGAGTGATGACTTTGTCTTTCTCATTTGTCTTTTTATTTCCAGAGGCTTCTGTCAGCCACAAATTAAGCACTCTGAATTTTTTTAAAGTAACAGTTCCACAAAATTAAATTGATATTAGTAATGACTCCCCACCCCTGCTAATATTGCCTCAGTGCCCATCAGCATTGCTGTAACAGTTGTTTATGGTCAGCATCCATTCTGCTTAGTCAATGGCCATGACGTACAAATTGTTAAACATTTTGAATATTACTTCTACCTACCTCAAAAAGAGGTGTTGTAAAGATTCAGTGATGTAATGCATGTAAAATACTTAGAAAGTGTTAAATAAATATCAACAATAATGATGGTGATAATGATGATTTATGTCATGGATTGAATTGTGTCCCCTAAAAATATGTGTCAACTTAGCTAGACAATGATTCTCAGTATTGTGTGGTTGTCCTCTATTTTGCAATCTAATGTAATTGTCCTATGTGTTGTAAACCCTAATCTCTGCCTGTGGTTGATGAGGCAAGATTACATTATGTTAAAGAGGATTAGGGTGGAATGCAGCACACATAATCAGGTCACAGCCCTGATCCTATGTAAAGAGACTTTCCCTGGGGTGTGGCCTGCATCACATTTTATCTTACAAGAGATAAGATGGGAGAGATGCCAGCAGACAGAGGGATCTCCTACCATGAAGAAAGAAGAGCCAGTAGCAGACCACATCCTTTGGACCCAGGTTTCCTGTGCTGAGAAACTCCTAGACCCAGGGGAAGATTGATGACGAGAGCTGACACAGAGAGAAAACCTTCCCCTGAAGCTGGCATACTGAACTTGGACTTCTAACCTTCTACACTGTGACAGAATAAATGTCTCTTTATTAAAGCCATCTGCTTGTGGTATTTCTGTAATAACATAAATATTATCTAGCATAATCAGATAACTAAGACAATTAAGTTGAGAAAAATAAATGTAAAATGATGTTATAAATTAAGAAGCATATGTTAAGAGCCAAGTGAATATAACAGTTAAGTTCTCAAAAGTTCAGAAAAGTAATAACATATGACTTATTTCAAAAGGTTAAAACATGTATATATATATAAAGCCTTGATTAGTTTATTATATCCCAAATAATGCTGTGTTTTCACCATATAGAAAACCTAAAAAAAAAAACTAAGTCTTGATTAGTTATTATATCAAAAAGAATTCTATATTTTTGACCAGATAAAAAATCTACAGGGATAGAAAAAATAAGCTAAAGATTAAAATGGGCTTAAAGGTTATCAACATTTATTGAATATAATACACTTAACAAATATAAATAAATTAAATGCTCACCAATAATAACTTAAGTGTTCAAACTTAAAATCTCATTTGAATAAAATATGTAACTATCATCACTGTACAACAAAGACTATACAAAAAAAAGAACAAATACCAATATATTGTTGTTGAATGCATAAAACACTACTATATTCCTAGTATTATATCATATATAGGTATAATATAATAGCACAAAGAAGGAGAAAATAGTACTATTTTGGAACAAAGTTTCTATATTTTACCAAAATGAAGTTAGTATTGGTAGATTGAAGAAGATTGTGTGAAATTAAAATGTACATATAGAAACATATAGAAAACATAAAGCAAAATGATAGCTGTAAATCCAAATGTATCAGTAATTACAATAAATAAAAATGGACTAAACAATGCAATCAAAAGGCATAGATTTAATTGTCAGACTAGATTAAAACCCCAAATAAATGTTACCTGCAAGAGACACAACTTAGATCGATGACAGAAGTAGGTTGAAAGTAAAAAAGAAAACATAAAACATGAAAACAATACCCATAAGAGAGCTAGCTGTAAGGGCTATATTTTAACACAAAATATAAATGTTAAGACAAGGAATATTACTAGAGTCAAATAAGAACATTTCATATGATAAAAGGGTTAGTTCGTTGAGAAGATATCACAATTACAAACATATATGCATCTAACAACACAGCCCCCAAGAAGCACGAAGCAAAATTTGACAGAACAGAAAAGAGAAATACACAGGTCAGCAATAATAATTGGATACTTAAATACCCTACTCTCAATAATTAACAGAAAACCTAGACAGAAAATCACCAAGGATTTAGAAGATTTGAAAAATATTAACTATCTTGATCTAACTTACACTTATAGAACACTCCACCCAACAACAACAGAATATAAGGGTACGTAGAACAATTTTCATGATAGATCATATTCTAGGCAACAAAACAAGTTTTTCAATAAATATAAAAGGATTAAAACAATGTATTTTTTCTGACCTCTGGGGAATTAAATTAGAATTAACAACAGAAGTAAATATGAGAAATGCCCAACAATTTAGAAATTAAACAAAATGCTTCTAAATAATCCATGAATCAAAGAAGAAAACTAAAGGAAATAATAAAACACTTTGAATTGAATAAAACAACAACAAAGCATATTAAAATCTATATGCTACAATTAATACAATGCTGACATGAAAATTTATAGATTTAAATGTGTATTTTAGAAAATAAGATCAAAAGTCAAAACCTGTGCTTTCACATTAAGAACATAGAAGGGTAAACTAAATCCAAAGCAAAGAAGAAAGAAAAAAATAATAAAGATCAGAGCTGAAATCAATGAAATATAGAAAAGAGAAAATTAATGAAACTAAGAGATGTTCTTTGGGATCAACAAAATTGACAAACTTTAGCTATACAGATAATTGAAAAAAAAGAATGAAAAAGGAATAGAGTCACAGTACAAAAATCAGGAATTAGAGTGGCTAATCACTACCAGACCTATTTAAATTAAAAATTTTATGGAAAAACTATGAACAAATTTGTGTGAAAAATATTAGAAAATTTAGATGAAATAGGAAAATTATTACAAAACACATAAAATACCCAAACTGATTCAAGAAGAAATAGAAAATATGAACAGACCCAAAGCAAGTAAAGAAATTAAATTATTGTTGTTAATCTTCCCACAGAGAAAAGTCCAGTCCCCGATGTTTTCACTGATGAGTTCTATCAAATACTTAAAAAAGAAAAAAACTCCTCCATAAGGCCTTCACAAAAATGGTGAGGGAGAAAATACTTTCCAATTCCAACTATGAGGCCATTATTACCTCAGTACTGGTCAGACAAAGACACAAACACACACACACACACACCAGACCAATATCCATCACGAATATATATTAAAAAATCCTTAACAAAATATTAGTGATCTAAATAAAGCAACATATAAAAAATATTAATTCCAATTTATCCCAGGAATGAAAAGTTTGTGTGACATAAAAACATCAATTAATATTATATATCCAGGTTAACAGAAAAAAGTTCAAAAGCCAAATGATAATCTCAATAGTCACAGAAAACCATTTGTTGGAACAATGGATATTCATATGCAAAAAAGATTAATTTAGACTCTTACTGTACACCATATAGAGAAATATACTCATTATGGATCATAGAGCTAAATGTCTGAGTAAAAATTCTAACACTCTGGAAGAACACATGGAAAAACTTTCATGACTTTGCGTTAGACAGAGTTCTTAGCTCTGACACCAATGGCATGACCCATAAACAAAAATAATAATAATAATTGAATTTTATCAAAACTAAAACCTTTTTCACTTCAAAAGACCCCATTAAGAAGATGAAAAGACATGCCATAGATTTGGTGAAAATATTTGCAAATTACATATTTGATAAAGGACTTGTTTTCAGAATATACGATGAACTCTTATAAAAACTCACTGACAAGAAAACAAACAAATAAAAATGGGCAATAGATTTGAATACCTATCTCAACAAAGAAGTTATACAAAAGACTAATAAAGGCATGAAAAGATATTCAACATCATTAGTCATTATGGAAATGCAAAATAAAGCCACAGTTGGTTAAGGTCTGTGTAAGTCAGAGCCAACTCAATGGCACTTAACAACAACAACAACCACACACCTACTAGAATGACTATAACCAAAAAGACAGGCAATAAGAAATGTTGGTGAGGATATGAAGACACTGGAATCTTTGTACATTGCTAGTGGGAATGCAAAATGGTAAACCCCTTTAGAACTCTTTGTAGCAATTTTTTTGGAATTTAAACATTAGGTTATCATATGATCCAGCAGTTCTATTCTGAGGTATCTACACGAGTGAAATAAAAGTGTACGGCCACACAAGGACTTGTATGTGAATATGCATAGCAATATCAACCATAATAAACAAAAGCAGTCCCCTGCTAATCAATTGGTGAATGCATAAACACTATGTGATATACCTACACAATTGTATATGAAAAAGCCCATTGCTGTCCAGTTAATTCGGACTCAGAGCAACCCTATGGGACAGAGTAGAACTGCCCCATACAGTCTTCAAGAGTGGCTGGTGGATTCGAACTGTCAAACTTTTGGTTAGCAGCCGAGCTCTTAGCCACTGCACTACCAGGGCTCCAACTGTAAACTAGATAGCAGTAAAAAGGAAGATATTACTGATACATGCTAAAACATGGATGAACCACAAAACATGCTAAGTCAGGGCCAGAAAACTACAGCCTGCAAGCCAAATCCGGCTTCCCACCTGTTTAAGTAAATAAAGATTTATGGGAATACAGTTACATCTAGTCATTTATGAACTGTTTATGTATGTTTTGGCATTCTAATGGCAGACTTAAGCAGATGCAGCAGAGACCACCTGTCTCACAAAACCTAAAATATTTACTACTTGGCCCACTAGAAAAAAAGATTTCCTAACCCCTATGCTATGTGCATTGGGCAAATCTGCTGCAAAAGACCTCTTTAAAGTGTTAAAAAGCAAAGATGTCACTGTGAGGACTAAGGTTCATCTGACCTAAGCCACGGTATTTTCAATTGCCTCATATGCATACGGAAACTGGACAATGAACAAGAAAACTGAAGAAGAATTGACCCCTTTGAAGTTTGGTATTGGCAAAGAATATTGAATATACCGTGGACTGCCAAAAAAATGAACAAATCTATTTTGGAAGAAGTACAGCCAGAATGCTCCTTAGAAGCAAGGATGGTGAGATTCAGCTCATGTATTTGGACATGTTATCAGGAGGAATCAGTCCCTGGAGAAGGACATCATGTTTGGTGAAGTAGAGTGTCAGTGAATGAGAGGAAGATCCTCAATGAGATGGATTGACAGTGGCTGCAACAATGGGCTCAAGCATACCAGTGATTGTGAGGATGGTGCAGGACTGGGCAGTGTTTTGTTCTGTTGTACATAGGGTCACTATGAGTCTGAACCCACTCAATGACACCTAACAACAACAACAACAACATCCTATG
The DNA here is from genome assembly GCF_000243295.1 of Trichechus manatus latirostris. Taxonomy (NCBI): domain Eukaryota; kingdom Metazoa; phylum Chordata; class Mammalia; order Sirenia; family Trichechidae; genus Trichechus; species Trichechus manatus. The sequence goes on from NW_004444084.1 coordinate 520,688, forward strand.
TAAAAAAAGCTACATGCAAAATACCACGTATTGTATGGTTCCATTTAAATGAAATGTTAAAAAAAAAAAAAACACGAATACAGAAGGCAAACCAGTGAATTCTTTGGCCTGAGTGTAGCAGTAGGATTGACCACAAACACAGGTGAAGGAACTTGTTGTGGGGGAGGGTGGTGGAAATGTTCTAAGACTGAATTGTGATGATTGTACAATTCTGTAAATATAGTAAAATAATTGAATTGTGAGACGGAGCCAACATGGCGCTATGGACAGAAGCACCATGCCATCCCTCCAAAGCAAAGACCTGAAAAACTAAGTAAACACAGAGACAAACATCAATCCTGGAACCCTAAGCATCAAATGAAGACATAAATAACCCAACCAAGCACCAAATGGAATAAGAAACTGACAGAGAACAGAGCGAGGAGAAATATGTGCAGAGGTTCCCTATCAGCTAACGCAGCATAGGTTCACCATCTTGGACTCCTGCTGGAGATCGGTAGACAGGGAGTATGGGAAAGCAGCCTCACGGAGCTCCCAGCAGGAGACAGAGCACCTGGTAACCAGTGATATAGGATTTTCCACCCTCTACCCTTCTTTCCCCTCACTCAGCCTCCCCCACTTCCCGTCGGCTGCTGTCTCTTCTCTGAGAGGCTTTGGTTTAAGTTCCAAGACGCTTGCATTCACCCCACCCACAGTGACTGGCTTCCTCAGTTCCATTCCTTTGTTGCTGGTTTTGCTTTTCTCCACTTCTTTTGGTTTCTTCCCTGCATCTCACCTCCCCTCGCCCCGTTTCTCTTGAACACTTCGCTCTGTGTGCCATCTATGCTTCTTCTTGAAAGGATCTGAAGCACAGCTCGGCTGGAGAATTACTTCCCCAGTTCCTGTCAACATGTCAGTGGGATCCCTAGGGCCTTTTTTGTTTTGTTTGTTTTGTTTGTTTTGTTTTCATGGTTTGGCAGCCCCTTCTAACCAGGCTCTACTGCGCAGCTTGAGAACCACTTCCCTAGTCTGCACAGCTGCGTGGCTGGGATCCCTGGGGATATTTCTTTTTCTTTTTTTTTTCTCTTTTTTCCTTTTTGTCTTTCTTCATTTCTCAGTTTCTCATCTCCCTATACTTACCTTATTTTCCTGTCTCCTGAATACCTGGCACTGTCTGACATCTCTGCCCCTTCTAGCCAGGCTGTGCTGTGAGGCCTGGGAGCCACTTCCTCTGTCTCTGCAGCTGCACCAGTGGGATTCCAGGGGGCTTTTCTTTTCTTTCTTTTTTTTAATTAAATTTTTATTTATTTTATTATTATTTTTTTCTCTTTTTCTTTTTTCATTTTTATTTTTCTTCATTTCTCAGTTTCTTGTCTCTCCACTCCGAAGTCAAGCTCCCTTAGTACTATTTTCTCTTTTTTGTTTGTTTGATTTTTTTTTTTTTTGGCTCGTGTTTATCTCTTCTCTCTCTCTTCTTTCCCATACCCATCTTAGCTCCACACATCACAATCTCTCCTTCCTGCCTACCTACACCATGCACTGAACATCACACCCCTGAGCAGCCCAGGCAAAGCCTAGTGGAACCTGTCTTGCACTGACTCCTGGCTGGCCCTCAGCCCTAGTACAAATGAAATTGAAAGCAAACATTTGGATGCAACTCTATTTGAGGAAAAATCAGAAAAAATAACAAAGAAAAATCAAGAAACCCTGAGAATTATATGGGATACAATCAAAAGCAAAATTTTTTGAGTGATCAGAGTTCCCAAACAGTGGGAGAAAATGAAAAACACAGAGAGGATCATTGAAGAATTGCTGACAGAAAACCTCCCTAATATCATGAAAGATGAAAAGCTGATCCAAAAAGTTCAATGAACCCCATATAAGATAGACCCCAAAAGAAAATCACCAAGGCATATCATAATCACACTTGCTAAAACCAGAGACAAAAAAAAAGAATCCTGAGAGCAGCTCGAGAAAAATGAAAAGGCACATACAGAGAGGAAACAATATGACTAAGCTCTGATTATTTGGCAGAAATCATGCAGGCAAGAAGGCAATGGGATGACATATATAAAACTTGGAAAGAAAAAAATTACGAATCAGGTAAACTCTCATTCAAATATGATGGTGAAATTAAGACAATTCCAGATAAATAGAAATTAAGGGAATATATAAAAACCAAACCAAACTTACCAAAATTATTAAAGGGAGTCCTTCAGTTTGAGAACTAACAACAACAGACCACAGCCTGACTCTAGGGCTTAACATTGTACCAGCAAGACACCAACCTAAGAAATGAACTCTCAAGGACTATCCAAAACCAGAAGAATTACAACAGGGAACCAGAGAGGTTAGTCTGTAAATGAAAACAACATCAGACCAGTAAAAGAGGGACTACACGGTGTAGGTATAAACCTTTCTAATGGAGAGGAACGCAAGGCCATAGCAAGTAATAATAGACCGGTTAAAATGTAGGAAGATAAATGTAAATTTTAAGGGAACCATAAAGAAAGTTAACAAACCTACTCATCAAAATAAGAGAAACATAAAGTCTCTGTAGAAACAAATCCTACAAAAACAAAAGAAAAGAAAAAAAAATCCACTAAAAAAAGGAACTCAACACAGGAGAGTAAGAGGAACAAAGAAAACGTCAGCACCACAAAAAAAAACACTACAAAATGACATCAATAAACTCACACCTATCAGTAATTACACTGAATGTAAATGGCTTAAATGCATCATAAAAAGACAGACAGTGACAGTGACAGAATGGATTAAAAAAAGAAACAGGATTTATCAATATGCTGTCTACAAGAGACACAGCTTAGAAACAAAGATGTGAATTTATTAAAAATCAAAGGATGGAAAAAAGTATATCAAGAAAATAAAAAATAAAAAACAACAGCCACCAAAACAAAAGATGTGGCAATACTAATCTCAGATAAAATAGACTTTAAAACAAAAGTCATCATAAAAGACAAAGGAAGGCACTATATAATGATTAAAAGGATGATTCATCATGAAGACATAACCATAAAAAACATCTAGGCACCCAATGACAGGGTTCCAAAATACATAAAACAAACTCTAACAGCACTGAAAAGAGAAATTGACAGTTCCACAATAATAGTAGGAAACTTCAACACGCTACTCTCGGTAAACAACAGAACATCTAGAAAGAAACTCAACAAAGATACAGAAGACCTAAAGGACACAATTAGCCAACTTGACCCCATAGACATATATAGAACACTCCACCCAACAGCTGCAAAGTACACATTCTTTTCCAACGCACATGGAACATTCTCCATAATAGACCACATCTTGGACCACAGTGCACTGCTCAACAAAACCCAAAACATTGAGAAAATACAAAGTATCTTCCCTGACCATAACTCCATCAGGGTAGAAATTAACAACAGAAAGAGCAAGGAAAAAAAATCAATTACATGGAAACCAAATAATACCCTGCTTACAAACCACTGGGTAATAGAAGAAATCAGAGATGGAATCAAAAAATTCCTAGAATCAGACGAGAATGAAAACACATCCTACCAAAACCTTTGGGACACAGCAAAGGCAGTCCTCAGAGGACAATTTAAAGCAATAGATGCACACATCAAAAAAGAAGAAAGAGACAGAAACAAAACATTAGCTGCACAACTTGAACAAATAGAAAGAGAACAGTGAAAGAAGCCCACAGCCACCGGAAGAAAGGAAATACTAAAGATCAGAGCAGAAATCAATGAAATAGAGAACAGAAAAACAATAAAAAGAATCAACAAAACCAAAAGTTGGTTCTTTGAAAGGATCAACAAAATTGACAAACCATGTCTAAACTGACAAAAGAAAAACAGGAGAGGATGCAAATAACCCAAATAAGAAATGAAATAAGGGACCTTACAACAGACCCAACTGAAATAAAAAGGATCATAACAGAGTATTACAAAAATCTATACTCCAACAAATTTGAAAACCTAGATGAAACAGACAAATGTCTAGAAACACACTACCTACCCAAATTAACACAAAACAATGTTGAAAATCTGAACAGACCCATAACAAGAGAAGAGATTATAAAGATAATTTAAAAAAAAAAAACAAAAAACTCCCAACCAAAAAAAAGCCCCGGTCCAGACGGCTTCATTGGAGAATTCTACAAAACATTCACAGAAGAGCTTACACCAGTGCTACACAAACTATTTCAGGACATAGAAAAGGAAGGGATACTTCCAAATCCATTCTATGAAGCCAGCATAACCCTGATACCAAAACCAGGCAAAGAGACCACAGAAAAAGGAAGTTACAGACCAATATATCTTATGAATATAGATGCAAAAATTCTCAACAAAATTCTAGTGAATAGAATTCAGCATCATATCAAAAAAATAATACACCACAAACACGTAGGATTCGTACTAGGTATGCAAAGATGGTTCATATCAGAAAATTAATCAACATAATCCACCACATAAATAAAAAGAAAGACAGGAATCACATGATCATCTCAACTGATGCAGAAAAGGCATTCAACGAAGTCCAACACCTATTCCTGATAAAAACTCTCAATAAAATAGGTATAGAAGGGAAATTCCTCAACATAATAAAGGGCATCTATGCAAAACAACAGCCAACATCATTCTTAATGGAGAGAGGCTGAAAACATTCCCCTTGAGAACAGGAACAAGACAAGGATAACCTTTATCACCACTCCTACTTAACATTGTGCTGAAAGTCCTAGCTACAGTAAAAAGGCAAGAAAAAGAAATAAAGGGCATCCAAATGGTAATAAAGAAGTTCAACTGTCCCTATTTGTGGATGATATGGAACTATACACAGAAAACCCCAAAGACTCCATGAGAAAACTACTGGAACTAATAGAAAGATTCAGCAGAGTAGCAGGATACAAGATAAACATTCAAAATTCAGTTGGATTCCTATACACCAATAAAAAGAATGATGAAAAGGAAATCAGGAAAATAATACCATTTATAATAGCCCCTGAAAAAATAAAATAGTTAGGAAGAAATCTAACCAGAGGTGTAAAAGACCTATACAAAGAAAACTACAAAATACTACTGCAGGAAACCAAAAGAGATCTACATAAATGGAAAAACATACCATGCTCATGGATACGTAGACACAGCATTGTGAAAATGACAATTCTACTCAAAGCAATTTACAGATACAATGCAATCCTAATCCAAATACCAACAACATTCTTTAAAGAGATGGAAAAACTAAAACTAATCATTAACTTTATATGGAAAGGGAAGAAAACCCGGATAAGTAAAGCCTTATTGAATAAGAATAAAGTAGGAGGACTCACACCACCTGACCTCAAAATCTACTACACAACTACAGTAGTCATAACAGCCTAGTTCTGGTACAATGACAGATACATTGACCAATGGAACAGAATTGAGAACCCAGATGTAAATTCATCCACCTACGGTCACCTGATCTTTGACAAGGGCCTAAAGTCCATCAAATGGGAGAAAGACAGTCTTTTTAACAAATGCTGCTGACAAAACTGAATGTCCATCTGCAAAAAAATGAAACAGGACCCATACGTCACACCATACACAAAAACTAATTTAAATGGATCAAAGACCTAAATATAAAGACAAAAACGATCAAGTTCATAGAAGAAAAAAAATAGGATCAGTGCTAGAGGCCCTAATACACAGCATTAACCAACATAACCAACAACACAGTGAGACACTGACTGGTCCTGCACCATCCTCATAATCATTGTTACGCTTGAACCCATTGTTGCAGCCACTGTGTCAATCCATCTTGTTGAGGTTCTTACCCTTTTTTACTTTTTCGAATTCAAATTCACAACATACTTTACCAAGCATGATGTCCTTCTCCACGGACTGATCCTTCCTAATAACATGTCCAAAGTATGTGAAACTAAGTCTCACCATCCTTGCTTCTAAGGACCATTCTAGCTGGACTTCTTCCCAAGACAGATTTGTTCATTCTTTTGGCAGTTAATGGTATATTCAATTTTCTTTGACAACACCATAAATCAAAGGCATCAATTCTTCGGTCTTCCTTATTCATTGCCCATCTTTTGCATTCATATGAGATGATTGAAAACACCATGCCTTGGATCAGGTGCATATTATTATTTAAAGTGACATCTTTGTTTTTTAACACTTTAGAGAGGTCCTTTGCTGCAGATTTGCCCAAACAAAATTATACAGGTACTAAAATTCAAAGTACGTAATACCCTAAAGCAGTCAATAAGATTAATAAATTATTTCAAGAAAAACAAAGCAACTGCAGTTACTATATATATACATCTCAATATACATGACACATCTATATAATAAATTGCAAATTATCTTGACAGAAACTTTTTCAACTTTGAAAGTAATAGAAAAAAGAAATATTTCAACTGTCATCCCATCTATAACCCATGTCTAAAGTTTAAAATAATTTCTTTTTTTATGAGTTAAAATTTAAAATAAATTATTTATACTGGTTATAAAACTTTCATCTGTAAAATAAATGTCTATGATACAGAAAGAATATCATAATTTTTCCATGTTCCAGATGACACCTGTAACATGAAGAATTACAATGAACAAGAATTACTTTAAGTAAAAGTAAAAATTTATCTCTGGGGTCTAAAAAGCTTGTGAATGGCTATCTAAGATACATCTATTTGTTCCTTGATGGTCAGTGCAAAGGAGAATGAAGAAAAAGAAAGACACTAGGAAAATATGAGTTAGAAGGACTAATGGATCATATAAACCACAGCCTCCACCAACCTGAGCCCGGAAGAGTTAGATGGTGCTCGGCTACCACCACCAACTGCTCTGACAGGGATCACAATATAGGGTCCTGGACAGAGTGGGAGAAAAAATGTAGAACAAAATTCAAATTCACAAAAAAAGACCAGACTTATTTGTCTGACAGAGACTGGAGGAACCCCTGAGACTATGGCCCCAAGACACTGCTGCTAACTCAGAACAGAAGCCTATCCTGAAGTCCACCTTTCAGCCAAAGATTAGATGGACCTATAAAACAATAACACATGTGAGGAAAGTGCTTCTCAGTTCAGTCAAGTATACAAGATCAAACGGGCAACACCTGCCCAAAAGCAAAGATGAGATGGTGGGAGGGGACGGAAAACTGGACAAATGGACACAGAGAACCCAAAGTGGAAAGGGGAGGGGGCATAGTGCTGACATATTTTGGGGATTGCAGTCAATGTCACAAAACAATATGTGTATAAATTTTGAATGAAAAACTAATTTGTGCTGTAAACTTTCACCTAAAACACAATAAAATTTAAAAAATTAAAAATGTATCATTGAATTTGCTGCTAAACATAGTAAAGATGTTTAAAGAACTGAAAAAAATTTTTTTAAATATCTAGTATTGTTTCCTTTCTATATTGCAATGTGTGCAGCAATAATTTATGGATCCCATTTTTGATATTTTAAAATACATAGAATATATTTAATTTTGCCAATATCATTTTCCAGAGAAAGCCATAGGATCTAAAATTAAAATTTATTAAAAATTTATTAAGTTTGATGTACAGGTATATCCCACAAGTACAAGTATTTGAACTGTTACTTACTGAATAAGAAAAATATAACTTCAATTAAACTAAGTTATATTATTTCCAAAATCAATTTAACAGTGAACAGAGCTAGGCTATTATAATGAAAAATTCTCATTTTAAAACTTTATGTCAGAGTGGAAATTTCTTGCATTTGTACAAGGAGAATTCTGTGCAAAGCTAAATATCTGTGGTGGGCTGGGTAATGGAAATAAGTAATTTTTTATACTTCCTTTTCTAAAAACAGAAACAAATTATTAAGATCAAAATATAAGAAGGTTAAATCTTGTGATTATTTTTTAAAGAAAACACTATGTCAGATAACTGAGAAAATCATAATGATTCCTGTTTCTGTGAAAGCAAGATATATAATTATTTTATTAAAAAATGATTTAATACAAGTTACTTTAATTACTTGTTTACTGTGATTAAAATTTGAATTTTCTGTTAAGTTGGAATATTTTATGCAAAATGACTTTATGTATGTCGTTATTATTCTATTATTAAAAAGTCATTTAGTTACATATTTTTGTCATGAGGAAGGGCATATATATTTTGCACAAAGGTGCCATATGGGCTAGCAGTATTCATGTTTCCAGTAGAAGGCTACAGAGTTTTTAAATTAATGTTTTGCAAATACTTTAATAGACATATTCACAGATGAAAGGAGCTGGTAGAGATAAGCAAATATATTCAGTACAGAAACATTCTGAGAGGTTGTAACTGAATCTAACAAGATTTTAACTGAGATTCACATAAAATCCTATTCTTGAGTTCCAAAATCTAACTACACATGTAAAAGATGGATACAAGATGGCATAACAGCATTACACATTAAAGGAGAATTTTAGCTGAGTGTAAGTTTAATAGCAGTTAAGAGTGGGAACTCCTTAAATACGTAATGTCCTATCATTTGGAAGAGGGATTAGACTTCCTCTTTATAACTACCCAAAAGAGAACCAGGGCCGAAAGACTGAAGTAAGAGGAAAACAGATTTCATCTCAATGTAATTCAATGACTAGAATTTCCTAAAGAAATGGATAATAGGAAGGAAGACTTGAGAAATTTCTAAAGCCTATTTAACTTCTTTTATTCAACAATTCTCTGTCAAAAAAAGTCATAACACAATTTCATGATCACCTGGGTCAGAATCCACAGATTAAAGTTTACTATTTCTGTCTGTACACTCATGGTAGACTCACTGCTTACTTGAGGAATTCTGTTATACATGTAATCCATGGAAGGGCCCTTTTTAAAACGTCTTCCTTCTGCAAAATATATATCTCTAGCTTTATCCTGAAGAGAAGGACTTGGGGAATCAGCCACCAACTGGATCATTAGGTATTTGCTTTCTGCACCCAGTCATTCACCCACAATGAGAATAGAACCACTGCTATCCATAATGAGAAGAGAGATCCCCCCTTCCTGTATTACCCATTTTTATCCCAAGTATAAATCTACAGTGAATACTGAATATTTAATTTGATTTATGTATGTTTATATGTACATACACCACCACCCGTCTGTCAGTTTGTCATACTGTGATGGCTTGTGTGTTGCTGTGATGCTGGAAGCTATGCCACCAGTATTTCAAATACCAACAGGGACATCCATGGTGGGCCTGTTTCAGTGAAGCTTCCAGACTAAGACAGACTAGGAAGAAAGGCCTGGGGATCTACTTCTGAAAAGTAGCAAATGAAAACCTTATGGATCACAACAGAACATTGTTTGACTCACTTGCTTTGGACACATCATAGGAAGGGATCAATCACTGTAGGAGGACATCATGTTGTACAAAGGGTTAGCACGTTAGCTACAACGATGGACTTAAACAGGCTAGCAATCGTGAGGATGATGCAGGGCAACATTTTGTTTTGTTTTATATAAGTTCGTCATGAGTTAGTGTTAACTCAACAGCAGCTATTTATCCATATACATATACATGTGTATGAGCACGTTTGTGTGTGTGTCTGTGCACATGTACATATACATACAAATATATACATAGAGAGAGAAGGCAATTTGGCGACTTGTCACCCCTCAATTTATTTTATGAGTGTATTTAGTGGATGAAAATGTTATTGCTTACAACCTTGTTTCCCTGGCAAATGAGGATCTTAGGACAATAGAAACACAACTTTTTAAAGACTAAATAGTTCAATGACTGTTTTTTATGAGTAAATGGAAGCCTGTTGTTATTAGTTGCCGTCTAGTTGAGTCTGACTCGTGGCGACCCCATATGTTACGGAGTAGAACTGCTCCATAGAGTTTTCTTGCCTGTAATCTTAATGGAAGCAGATCACCAGGCCTCTTCTTCCATGGTACCATTATAATATTCTATCCAGTGTTCAAAATAATATTCTGAGGTTGTTTAGTGGCAGGACATACTACTGAACTTTTTCTGTGAACAGGTGCTTCCTAAGAGTTTACGCTTTATGAAAACTCTTTAGGAAGCTAATTCATACCAGTGAAAGCACTCCGTATTAATTAAGGGACTTAAGTCATAGCAAAAGAACACAGTAACAGTTTATTTTCAAATGGTTACAAAGAGCTTCCTAAGTCCCTCTTAGCATCATATTGCAAGAGACCATGATCTAATACTCTGTGAACTTAACATTTATCATGTGGAATTATAAAGCTTAAGAAAAGCTCAGCTAAAACCCAAAGAAGTTCTTAAAAAGCCAGTAAATTAATTTTAAGGAATTGAAATAGTTCTATAACCAAAAATCATATTAGGTAATTTGCAGAATCTGCATTAAATCCAATGAAGCAAAATGCTCGCCTAACTTTCTTAAAGCCATTCAACATTTCACTCGGGTAGTAACTACACATAGGCATAAAATCTAGTACTTCAAGGTAAGATTAAGAGAATTTCTATGTAGAGCTATAGGTGAAGCTTTATAATTCATGAATTAGCTCAAAGATGACCAGATACCACTATTAAGGTGGCCCAAATGTTCGGATCAGCCATCCTGGGCCTTTTTTGAGTCATCTGAATGATCAGATTGTGTCAGAAAATGGTAGTTTTATTTATTGACTAACTTCTACTTACCAAGTACAGTGTTACATAATTTTATATTCAAAATCTCATATAATTTCTGCCAGGTATTATTTTCCCAACTTTACAGATAAGAACACAGGCTCCAAAAGGTTAAGTAACTAAGTTAAAGTCACATAGCCAATAAATAACAGGACTAGGATTCAAGAGAAACCCACATTGTATTAACAGCAGCAACATGACATCCACCTCCCTGGCCTCAAAAGGTGGCTAAAAATATAGAGGACCTGGGCTACAGCATGGATTCAGTCTCTCACTAGATATCAGCGTAGCCTCTCACAGAATCACTGGGACAATGAATGGAAAGAAGGAAAACAAACTGGAAAGAGCCCAGAACAATCTCATCTCCAGATAACCAAACAAAAGTGAGGAAGAGTTGTGTCGCATTCACACAGACACCCTGACTGAAACATTCCTGCATTAATGAACACCCAGGCAAGAGAGTCGCCTGTCTCAAGGAAGTTTGATGACACCCTCTGTGTGAATGCTTCTCAAAACTAAGTCTCTAATACTGGTACTCTCCTGAAATGTAAACTTTAAAAAAAAAATTTTTTTCTGTATGTTTTCATCTGGATATTCCAAATACAATGTCATGGACTGAATTATGGTCCCCCAAAAGATACGTTGAAATCCTAACCCCTGTACCTGTGAATGTGAGCTTGTTTGGAAATGGGGTTTTTCTTTTGTTATGAGTTTAGTTAAATAAGGTCATTCTGGAGTATGGCAGGTCCTAATTCTAATCTCTTCTGAGTGGTGTCTTATAAAAGGGAAGAACAGACATGGAAACAGAGTCTTACACACAGGGGAGAGACACCATGTGACAACTGAGGCAGATTCATCTATAATCAGCAAAGAGATGCCAAGGATTACCAAAAACAGAACTCAGACAACTTAAATAGATACATAAAATATAGCAAGATAAATATACATATTAAATAAGTAATAAAATAAGGCAAACATAAAGTAAGGGTAAGAATGCAAAATGGAACTATGGTAAGTAGCGTTCTAAGATGGCTCCCAAGATTGTTGCCCCCTGGTGTATACACCTTCTCCCAGTTATTCAAACATTAATCTAGGTGCTGTTTTAAAGGAATTTTCAATGCAATTAAAGTCTTTAATCAGTTGACTGTAAATTAGGAAGATTATGTTGTAGGGCCTGACCTAATCAAGTGAGCCCTTTGAAAAAGTTGGAGAGATTGGATGCAGCAGAAATTCCCCTACTGGCTTTGAAGGAGTACACAACCATGCTTTGAAATACTTAAAGGGGTGGGCCAGGTAGCAAAGAAAAAACAGCCAACCTGTAGGAGCTGAGTCCTGCAACCATAAGAACTGAATTCTGCCAACAACCTCAATGAATCTGGAAATGGATTATTCCCCAGGCAAGACTCCAGATGGGAGTTTAGCACAGTCAATACTTAATTGCCATGTTGTGAGATCCTGAGCAAGGGACCCAGCTGTCATGGATTGATTTGTGTCCTCCAGAAATATGTGACAACTTGGCTAGGCTATGACTCCCAGTATTGCCAGTATTGTGTGATTGGTTTCCATTTTGTGATCTGATGTAATTATCCCATGTGTTGTAAATCCTAACCTCTATGATGTTTTTGAGGCAGGATTAGAAGCAGTTATGTTAATGAGGCAGGACTCAGTCTACAGGATTAGGTTGTATCCTGAGTCAATCTCTTTTGAGATATAAAAAATAGTTGCAAGCAGAGAGGAGAGGGACCTCATTACCACCAAGCAAGAAGAGTCAGGAGCAGAGTGTGTCCTTTGGACCCAGGGTCCCTGTGCTGAGAAGCTCCTAGACCAGGGGAAGATTGATGACAAGACCATTCCCCTAGAGCTGACAGAGACAGAAAGCCTTCCCTTGGAGCTGACACCCTGAATTCAGGCTTCTAGCCCCACAAACTGTGAGAGAATTTCTGTTTGTTAAAGCCATCCATTTATGGTATTTCTGTTATAGCAGCTCTAGATAACTAAGATACCAGTTAAGCCATGCCCAGACTTCAGACCCACAGAAATTGTGAGGTAATAAACTCGTATGGTTTTATGTCACTATGTTTGTTGTAATTTGTTACTTAGCAATAGAAAACTAATATAAGACCAAAAGAACGAGATCAGTGAACAAATTTCATGTTATGAAGTTTTGCCAAGGTAGACCAGAAACTTAACTCTAAGCTTCCAAGAAGTCAATATGAACAAGGTTAGGAATATCACACATGAGACTCAGAATGTCTGTGAAATAAAAAGCATCTAGAAAAAGACTGTTCTTCCAAGTTGCAAGAGCAGCACCTGGTAAAAGGTTTACTCTCTCTAAGGATCCTTACCTTAGGCAATCCCTCAATGCTCTGCCTTCTGACATTACTCTCAGCCTCTTGCCTATTCTCTGTCTCAGATTCTTTGCTTTGAATTGGGTCTCCACACTACATTTTTCCCCATGACCTTCTGTTCCATTTCATCTCTGACTTCGGGTTCTCCCTGATTCCTAGGCCACAGGCTTTACTTTCCACTGGGTGCAGTCTAGTTGTGTCCTCAACAACATTCAGCCCTCACTTTAGGAGTCCTTGCCCAGGTTCTGCCCTCCCAGACCTCCCAGCTAAGGTCTCTAACTTGGTCCTTTAATCCTCTCCATGATAAAACTATTATTTTCTAAGGACACAGATTGAATTAACATGGGGGAAAAATGTCAGCGTTGATTCAATTCTGTACCAATCTGTGCAGCTGTTTGGAAAACTTCCCTATGGGGCCAGAGTTTTATAGTCAGGATAGAAAGGGTCCCTCCAGTCCTTGCCCTGGACTTCTTTTAAGCTAATTCTGCTTCACTTTAAATTGGGCAGTCCCTTTATGATGGGATCAAATCGCTTCTCTAAAAATGGAACAGGTGCTGTATTACAAGCCAGAGGAAGCATACCCATGAATTGTGATAATAGACAAGCTGCAATGTCATTCTGAAACCCATAACATAATAAGGCTTTCAGAGAATCAGGCTTTGCTTGTCACCCAAACTAGATGAAGTGGGGATAGATAAATTAGTCTATCCCTTTCCTACTGTTAATAGGATTAAAGATTGCCTCGATGCCTGAGCACAGATTGGATATTAGGGTCAAAGCAGCAATTAGCTGGTGTATTTTAAAGAAATTTGCCTTCTTTATTGCACTACATGCATTTAAAAAAAAAAAGTTTGTCTTTCTAGATCAGGAAAAAAAAATCCTTCAGCAAAACACAAATTTGGACATATTACCATGGTCAACAGTGTTTAAATGTTGGCAACAATTACACACTTTAATGTCTTTATTTCCTGTATTATTTTAAATGTCCAGTTCCACTTTAGTGAAGCAATTTTTTAGTGCAGGCTCTTATGGAACCTATCTGGAATTATTCCTAGTCTGTTTTCATAGGCAAATTACCTCCAGTTGGCTAAAAGTAAGTCAATTTGTATATTTCATTCATTTAAATGCTTATTAAAATATTAATATGCATCTTGCACTGGGCTAAGCCCTTTGGTTATAAAAATAAATCAATAGTCCTGGCCCACATTGAGTTTACAGCCTAGTAGAGAAGACTACTGAAAATGGCACTGTGGTTAACACCTTTAGGCACTGGATCTCCTCCCCGGATACATGTTAGAACCACCTGGCAAGCTTTTAAACAATATTCATTCTCTGTCTTTATCCCTAAAAATTCTGTCTGGGGTGGAAGCCAGACACTGGAAATGTTTCAAAGCTCCCCAGATGATTTTAGTGTGCATCCAGGGTTGAGAACCACCACTTAAAGGATGCTTTTGATGCATTCGCCAGGTGTTGTAATGGTGAGCTTACTACGTTTGCCAGTGGGAAGGAATTCATCCAGATGCAGGTAGCGTTTGAATTAAACTTTAAAGGATACATAGAAATTCTACAAGTGAAGAAGAAGGTATGGGAGGATGGGAGGGCATTTCAAGCAGGATTAGCATGCTGAGAAAAATCCTGTTGAAGATAACTTTCAACTACCTCCCTAACTTATCCATGTCTATTCATTATCACTGCTCCCACCCTGATGCAAAGCACTGTCATTTCTACCTTGCATGAATATAGCAGGTACCTAGCACTTTTCTTCATAAACACTCTTCAAATACATTCATCTCACTGCAGTGAAAAATATTATCTTAAAACAGAAATCAGTTGCATTCACCAATTCAGACATCAATGGCGTCATAAAACCAAAAACCCGTTGCCGTCGAGTCGTGACCTTATAGACAAAGTAGAACTGCCCCATGGGGTTTCCAAGGAGCGACTGGTGGATTTGAACTGCCCACCTTTTTGTTGACAGCTGAGCTCTTAACCACTAAGTCACCAGGGCTCCAGTGTCTTTGTAGTGCGCTTAAAGTCCAAAATATTTAACATAGTAGATAAGATCCTGCATTATTTAGTCCTCAACTGCCTCCAGCCTCATCTTGTGCTTCTTTGTCCACCCTCTCCTTTGCAGAGTAAAAGTTCTATTCATGCCAGCTTTGCATCAGTGCCTATACAAACCATGCTCTTTCCTTGCTCAAGGCCTTTGCAAAGACAATTTCATTACCTAGAACTCTATTTCCACACGGCCTCTCAGACCATTTGGCCTGGACAACTCTACTAATGCTTAAGTCTCAACTTAAATAGCCCTTCCACACTGAAAGTTTCCTCAATGCCCCTCCCAACTAGGTTAAAAACCCCACACCAAACCCACTGCTATAGAGTCAATTCTGACTCAGGGATCCCTGATGTCTGTTCCTACAGCCACAGCTCCTCTCCTTTGTAACACAAATCTTTGATGCATGTGTGTGTCTCTCCTAAACTTTAAGCTCTATGAGGATAGAAACTATTTCTTTCTAATTCCTTCCTGTGTTATTGACATTGATCACAGTGCCTGATACTTGGTAGATGTGTGACAAATAATGGTTGAATAAATTGGACAGATGAATATCACATATGAAGAAAAGAGCATTCTAACCCAAACTTATCTCTCCAGTATTTTTTATTTTCATGCAACTCAAAAAGAAATTTGGGTTAAAATCTTAGGTGCAACTTTGCCTATCTATATGGCACTCTGTCTATTCCACCTCTGCTTTCTGTCTTTCTGTCTTTTCTATTTTTCTTCAAAATTTTAACTTTTTATAAATATTTGCATTTAAAGAGCGTAACCATTATGTACAAGAATGATATTACTTCAGTATACTCAAACATTGACTGCAATGATGAAAAAGGAAGGAAAAATTGAGTAATATTTAGTTAGCAGCTATAATATGCCTGGTACTCCTATATTAGTTTCCTAAGGCTTCTAGGATAAAATGCTACAAATTGGATGGCTTATAAGGATAGAAATGTATTGTCTCACAGTTATGGAGTCTGGGAGTCTGAATTCAACTTGTTGACAGCGCCATGTTCTCTCTGAAGACTCTAGAAGGTCTTTTCTTGTCTCTCCCAACGTCTTGAAGCCCCAGGCACTCCTTGGCTTGTAGATGCATCTTCACATGGCCAGCCTTCCACTGTCTGTCTCTGTGTCTTTTCTCCTCTCTGTAAGGATGCCACTCATACTGGATTAGGTCCCACTCTACAGTTGTATGATCTCATGTTAACTTAAATGATAACATTTTTGAAGACTTTATTTCCAAACATGGTCAAGTTCACAGGTTCCAGAAGTTAGGACTACAACATAAATTGGGCGGGAGGGGGGCAGGCACAGTTCAATCCATAATAATTAGGATATACAGCTAATCGTTTAATTATCTTCTATCCATAATTATCCCATTTTTCAGATTAAGGAACTGAGGCTATGATAGGTCCTTACTTCCCAAAAGTCTCAAAACTAATGATAGAACTACCAGGTTAATGACTAGTGTCTATAAAACTCCCCTTCCTTTCTTTCTCTGCTACCCACTGGGTCTGTAATCAAGAAGTAAATCACTTTCTATGTACCATCAATCCTTTCACATAAAAAGCTACCTAAGATGTCTTCATTTTATATTCTTCCTTCCACTGTAGATTTCAGGGGTATATAATATGTTTCACTTAATTATATCTACAAAGATAGAAGATTATGCACATTATCAATTCATGTCCTTTGTCTCATAACCTTTTTAAAATTGCATTCATTCATCCGTTCAATAAACGTCTGGTGTTAGGGATACAATTCTGAATTGCTCTGAGAAAATTAATGTTATTAATCATAAAGACATTTTCTGAAGATTTTGAATTTGGTTGTACGTCATTTCTCTCTGAGCTTTGGAATTAAATTTCACTATGCATACCTAGAACACAGTTGGTAATTCTTGCAAGTGGTAAGAATTGAAAAGGACCTGCTGGCTGCTAACCAAAAGGTCTGCAGTTCCAAATCCACCAGGTGCTCCTTGGAAACCCTATGGGGCACTTCTACTCTGTCCTATAGGGTCGCTGTGAGTCAAAATCGACTCCATGGCAATGGGTTTGGCTGGCATCTGGGCTGTGGGGAACTAAAAAGTCTTGGAAAGTGTACCCTGATTCATGAAACAGATGAACCGTGCCGAGCCATATCAAGCTGATCATTGCATGCAAAGTGCAAACTCTTTTAATATCACTTCAGTCAAATCCATATGTTCCAAGATAATATCACAGAAAAAGTGACTCAACAGCAACTCCATGCACACTCATAAATTTTCAAGATAAGACCACTGAATGTTCCAGCCACTCTGTGGTTTACAAATTTTGACCAATCCCTACCAAGATCATCCTATGACTAACTCCAGCCTCCCTTCCCCCCAAAACCTTCAAGTTTCAACCCTAACTTCCGCTTTTGACATGCTCCATGGTTCCCCTGGTACATTCTGATTTGCTATAATAACCTAAACCAAACGTTTTCAACAATTAGGATATTGTGAACTGGATATACCTGGTGGTCTTTGCTCAAGGTTTAGCAATGTTAGTGGTTAAATTTTAAAATTACCATTTTATGTTACTTTCTCAGTTCAGTTGTAAATTTTAACTATAGCTCAAAAAGTATAATGAACCTGGGGGGAAAAACTTCCAGGTTAATGAGGCCAAAGATGGTAGGGATCTTATGAATTAAAGACAGAACTACTGATTAAACTCTGAGCTTTCATGAGAAGTTAATAGAGCTAATGAAAATGTATGTTCAACTAAGTTCATCAATTTATTTTAATTGTTAGCACTTAAAATAATTCACAAGTTGGACTGCTTAGTATCTCTTGCCATGACAAAGCCTTATCTAGAAAAGAATGGCTACAAAGACAATTATCTATCAAAGAAAATACCTAACTAAACAGATTTATCTAACATTACAGTGTTCATCTATTATTATCTAGACTCAAATCTGTGAAAGGCTGCACAAATTGCTCAACCCAAGAAAATAATCACTCAGGCCAGCAGTTGACAGAATAGCCAAAGGGTATAACTTGATTAAAGAGAAATGGGAAATAAAAGTTAAATCCATAAAAGTACTATTTTAGGGTTGACGAGAAGCTGTAGAAAGGGGAAAGAATGAGGAATAGAAATAAACAAAAGTACAAGATGAGTCATAAACTGTGAACAATTGGGTCGTTTTAAAACTTGAGTTTGGACTTGTGCAGTTGATCATGATGGAGTAACTGCCCTCCACCACTCCACACACACACCTATAAACAACTGTAGAACTGGACTAAGTATTTGAAGTAAATATATTCAGAGGTTGTACAGTATGGAGTGCAGAATGGCAACTCTTGAAAGAAGGGCTAAAAAACAAAGTCAGTTCCACAATAGCTTTCTTTCTACCTGACACCACTTTCCAGACTGAGGTGCAGGGAAGAGCAGTTCAAACACAGTTTGGCACTCTCACTGAATTCAACAAATAGAAATCAGAATTTAGGGCTCCTGGAGTGTATCTGAAATTTATTTAAATGTGTGAGTGTATTTGTTTTGAACTCTGATATTAAAATTTCAGTATAATTAAAGCATGCTTGAAAAATCAAAGAGAAAAAAAAAAAAAGAATACAGACCTGATAAACTATGGGGACAGGGAGGGTCTCCCCATCTCTGAGACATATCATCACACCAGTTCATTGGCATACAGCTTAACACTTTGTAAAGTTCTTTCAAATCTAATATTTCATTTGATCTCATCAACAATCCTATAATATGTACTATCATTTCTATTTTATGAATGGATAAACTGAACAGATGTTGGTGGACATAGATACTGTCATCAGAGGGTAGCAAACAGTATGGCACTGATGGGAGAATGTGGGATTTGGCTGAGGAAGTTCTGTGCTTGCCCTGGCTCTGTGTACACTGCCCCATCCGCTTAAACAATGCCTCATTTCTTCTGAACTTTAATGTGCTCATCTGTTAAAAGAGGAAAATACTGACTCCTATACTCCTGCACTGTTTTTGTAAAAGATTAAGTTGTTAGACGTAAAGAAATTTATGAAACAAACCTATCTTATAATATAAATTTTAATTATCTTGGTACACCTGAAGAACATTTCCATGAGCAGATAAACAGAAAATAGATTTTTTATTAACAAGATTAGTAATGAAAATTTTTTTTAAAACCAATAATAATGCTGTTTACTCTGAAAAATGCTTCAAGTAAGGGAATAAATAAATAGCTAAGCAATCAGAAAAAAAATCATTGCCTTTAGTCCCCTTCAATTCTTCTATGCTCTGAATACACGGTAAGCAAGACAATGACAAGGTAATCCACTGGCTCGCCTAAAACAGCCTGCATTTTTTCTGCAGGGTTCTCCAGACATGTCTGATTATAAGAACACAGATTATTTTTTCAAGTAGATCTGAGGTGGGGCCAATGAACCTATATTTTTAACAAGCTTTTCAGTTGATGCTTATGATCTCGAGAGTTTAGGAACACTGCCTGAAACAACAAGCAAAGTCTAGATAGGTCCTCTGAGGGTGAAAGCACAGGGGTGCACAGATTCTCCATGAGTCAGGCAGTTTCCCATCTGAGAGCTTAAGATGCGGCGATTCCCTTCCAAGGTCACCCTCCAGCTGCTTTATCATTAGCATTCCCCCAAGCTCTTGATATCCTAATAAAGGTAGACTCCATTTTTGTAGTTCTTGGGTGGTGCAAACAGTTAACATGCTCGGCCGCTAACAGAAAAGGTTAGTGGTTCAAGCCCACCCAGAAGTGCCTCGGAAGAAAGGCCTAATGATCTGCTTCCAAAAAAATCAGCCATTGAAAACTCTATGAATCATAGTTCTATGCTGACACATATGGTGGCCATGAGTCAGAGTCCATTCAACAGCAATTGGTTATCATATTTTTACTTGAAAAATAAAAACGGCCAAACACA
>NW_004444084.1:549881-564245 GCF_000243295.1 Trichechus manatus latirostris
ATCCAGCAATCCCACTCTTTGAAATACATCCTAGAGAAATAAGAGCCATCACAGGAATAGACATGCACAGCCATGTTCATTCCAGCACTGTTCATGATAGCAAAAAGATTGAAACAACCTACGTGCCCATCAATGGATGAATGGATAAACAAATTACGGTATATTCACACAATGGAATACTATGCAACAATAAACAAATAGATGAATCCATGAAACATCTCATAATATGGATAAATCTGGAAGGCATTATGCTGAGTTAAATTAGTCAGTCGCAAAATGACAGATATTGTATAAGATCACTATTATAAGAACTCAGTAAAAAGTTTAAACACAGAAGAAAGCATTCTTTGATGGTTACAAGAGTGGGGAGGGAGGGAGAGGGGTATTCACTAACTAGGTAGTAGATAAGAACTATGTTAGGTGAAGGGAAGGACACCACACACTACAGGGGAAGTCAGCACAACTGGACTAAACCAAAAGCTAAGAAGTTTCCTGAGTACAACCAAACACTTCCAGGGACAGGTAGGAGGGGCAGATGTCTGGGGACCATGGTTTTTCAGGGGACATCTACGTCAATTAGCATAACAAAGTTTATTAAGAAAATGTTCTGCATCCCACTTTGGTGAGTGGCATCTGGGGTCTTGAAAGCTAGCAAGCAGCCATCTAAAATGGATCAATTGGTCCCAACCTTCCCGGAGCAAAGGAGAATGACGAATACCAAAGACACAAGAAAAATATTAGCTCAAGAGACAGAAGGGGCCACATAAACCAGAGACTCCATCAACCTGAGACCAGAAGAACTAGGTGGTGACCGGCTACCACCAATGACCACCCTGAAAGGGAATACAACAGAGAGTCCCTGATGAGCAGGAGAAAAGCAGGGTGCAGAACTCAAATTCTAGTAAAAAGATCAGACCTAATGGTTTGACTGAGACTGGAAGGACCCTGAAAGACATGGCCTCCAGACTCTGTGTTAGCTCAGAACTGAAACCATTCCAGAAGCCAACTCTTCAGACATAGATTAGACTGGACTATAAGACATAAAATCATACTCTTGAAGAGAGTGCTTCTTAGCTCAAGTAGATTCATGAAACTAAATGGGCAGCTCCTGTCTGGAAGTGAGTTGATAAGGCAAAAGGGGACAGGAGGTGGTTGAATGGACATGGGAAATCTGGGGTGGAAAGGAGGAGTGTGCTGTCACGTTAAGTGGGCAACTAGGGTCACATAACAATATGTGCACAAATTTTTGTATGAGAGACTAACTTGAACTGTAAACTTTCACTTAAAGCACAATAAAAAAAATTTAGTTAAAAAAAAAGAAATAATACTAATTCTACTTGAATTCTTTCAGAAAAATAAGGAGGAGAAGTATGGGAAGGCAACCCTCCCTGAATTTCTTAGTGAAGGGCCACAGTCTCTTAAATAACGTAAATCAACTTGTATTAAAGACAGAGGATATTTCCTTTTGTCCCCTAGAAACATTAGTTCTTCACATTTTAAGGATATTACACCAAGAAGTAAGTGTTTCCATTTCACAGGGAGATGAGACTTCAATCATTAACATTTTAAATAGTTGTAAACTAGGGACCTTCCTATTTATTTCCCAGAGAAGATTTATTTCCATTAGAGAGATTAGGTTTTCCTCCTTCACTTAGAAGGAGCTGGTAGCAGCTGGGCAGTGTGTGTAGTCTATATAAACTCCCATATCCATAATTTTAGAGTTCCTGTCTGGTAATGCAAAAAAATTCTCTTTGTGTACATACTTCTGTCCTAATCATCTGGTTCTCATCATGTTGCCCTCAAGGAGGAGAAAGGGGAATGGGGAACACTGTTCCCCAGTGTTGCAGTTATTACTATAAGTAATGAGAGTCTGTTCCTGAACCAGAAACCTCAGTTTGCTCTCAGGACAATATAAATAATTATAAATACTAAAACTTATACGCCACACATACACACGCACACACCTATGTACATATATAAATAAATAGCTGCCATAGAGTCAACTATGAATCATGGTAACCTTATGTACAACAGAACAAAATCTGTCCTAGTTTTGCATCATCCCCATGATAATCCATCATTGCAGCTGTTGTGCCAATCCATTTTACCAAGGATTTCCCTTACCATTGTTGGTCTTTTACTTTACCAAACATAATGTATTCCTCTAGTGACTGATCCCTCCACAGCAAGTGAGTCAATGTTCCCTTGTGATCCACAAGGTTTTCATTGCCTTATTTTCAGAAGTATATCTCCAGACCTTTCTTCCTAGTTTGCCTTAGTCTGGAAGCTTCACTGAAACCTGTCCACTGTGAATGACATCACTGGTATTTGAAATACTGGTAGCATAACTTCCAGCATCATTGCAATACACAAGCTACCACAGTATGACAAACTGACAGATGAATGATGGATTCATAATACAGATGTTCCAAATACAACCACACGTATAGGGTCAATTGATATTCAATAAAGGTACCAATGTACTTCAGTAGAGGAATGGCTATTCTTTTCAGTAAATGGTGCTACAGTAACTGGGATTTATATGGAGAAAAATAAACCTCAACCTGTGCCTCATACCATATATAAAAAAAAAATTGAAATGCATTATAGACCTAATATAAAAGCTAAGACTATAAACTTTCTAAAATAAATATAGGAGAAAATCTTTTAACATTGAGATAGGCATATTTCTTAGGACATCAAAAATGAGAATCAGTAAAAAAATAAATTTTAACATTTTCATCAAAATTTTAGCATTTTTTTTTAATGACACCTTTGAGAAAATGAACATGCCTCATACCGAGAGGAAAAAAAATTGGAATACTTATCAATAAAAAGAACCCCAAATCTCCAATTAAAATATTGACAAAGATTTGAATAGACACTTCACAAAAGAAAATAAATGTATGACCAATCAGCACATGCAAAGATGTTCAACATCATTAGTTACCAGAAAAATGCATTTAAATCCATGAAGAGATACTGCTACAGTCTTAATTAGGAAAATAGAAAAGACTGACAATACTAGGTACTGGTGAAGATACAGAGCAACTGGAACTTTCAAACATTGCTGCTGGAAATGTAAAATTGTACAACCACTTTGGAAAAAAACTTTGGCAGTTTATTGTAGAGGTAAACATACACTGATCATACAACCCAATCATTCTACTCCTTGGTTGTTACGTAAGAGTAATATGCATATATGTATACAAAAAGACTTGTGCATGGCTACTTGTAGAAGCTCTATTTATGATAGCCAAGGACGAGAAACAACCCAAATGTTCATCAACAGCTAAATGTATAAACAAATTATGATAGATATAGCCATACTGTAGAATCCTACACAGCAATAAATGGGAATGAACTACTAATGTGCACAAACAGCATGAACGAATACAAAAAATATCTGTGCAAAAGAAGCTATACACAAAAGAACATATATTGCATATTTTATTTATACAAAAAACATTTTTATTCCATACTTATGGAAAGCATATTAGTGATTGTCTGGGGCTAGGAGTGGGTAATAGGGATAGACTGCGTAAAGGGATACAAGGGGATTTCATGAGGTCATGGAAATGTTTTATATCTTGATTGTGGTGGAGAATCGATAGGTTTATACATTTGTCAATACTTGTTGAACTATGCTTTTACCATGTGTACATTTTATTGTGAGTAATTTATACTTCAATAAAACTAAACAAAAAGTTGACACAAATATCCAGCCATATTATCCCAGCTCACTTATACCAATTATCTTCCTTTAGAAACATGGCCAGTCTAATGAACAAGCCAGGTTCCAGAGTGTATTTAACCAAAATGAGTACCAGCCTGAATTAAATAATCAAACCCACAAACACATTTAGATGCTGAAGAAGAGTCTTGATACCATATTAGCAGGGCTATCATTTTTGTTACTTAGCCACATGATTAGTAAATAAGCAATCATAAATTAGGAGTTAAACCAGTAATATTTTAAATCTTTTTTTACATTTTTGGCCATTTATTTTATTGATTCTTTTACTCTATTCTAGATCCTTCTCAAATGGTTTATTTCCCTATTCCAAAGCCATGCCATCTTTTACTCCATCCCAAACAAAGAAACCTTGTCAAGATATCTTTCAGTGTTTTACAGTAGTATTGAAATTGTCCTCTAGAAACAAAACAAGTAATTAAAGTCCTTAGCTATTGTATTTGGTACCCAGATTCCACTGTATTCGGTCAGACTATTCCATAGATAAACACAAATTAATGTTTTCATTGCCTCAGAATTTAAAATAAAACTCTTTCTCTGATGCAATCAAATAGACTCCCAGGGAACCACAGTTTTAGTTATTCAGCTTCATTTAATTTCAACAAAATAGCTCCATAAACACCACAAGCAGATATTCAGTTCTCATATTTCAATTCCTTGTGGGGGGAAAAACTGTACTCTACTTCATTACTGAAAATGTGCAGATTTTACAAAACGAAGAGAAAAAATTAAAAAAATAAAATGATTTTTCAACAGGTCAATTTAACCCCAAACTGCTCAAGGATACAAAACAATTTATTTCAATTACTTCAGTCAATGAATAAAAGTAGTCTCCATGCCAATTCACTCTAGTTAACAGGTGTGAATTTATGTTTCTCAGCATCGATTTCTCAGTGGGAATCTTTACTTCACTTTTTTTCAGCTTCTGTACTAAATAAATGAGATTTTCTATTTCTGTATAATTTAATAAGCATTTCTTCCTGTATTTCAACTTGTTGAACTAAACAGCACATATTCCCAGTACCAGCTGATCTCTAAAATCCATAATAACTTAAAAAGCATTTAATTGCCAGGTTCTTCTCTTAATTCAGAATGAACTACTACAATTGTTTGTGGTCATCCTGACCAATCAGTGGCAAATATCAATACAACTACTCAATACGAATCAGTTCATGGGGTGATAACCTGAAATCACTATCTAACTTAACTGAGTATTGAGTTGCCTTTAAGGACAAACCCAGTTTGATTTTAAATTCACTAATCATTGGCTACTGCTAAACAGAAGGTCAGCAGTTCAAATCCACCAGCCGCTCCTTGGGAACCCTTTGGAGCAGTTCTGTTGGGTCACTATGAGCCAGAATCGACTAGACAGTAACGGCAACGGATTAATTATTGGCAAGGGGAGGGGATGGAGGTTAAAAGATGCAAAATATATTTAATCTTACACTTTTTCTGCTAGGCAAGTGTTTTAAGAAGCAATAGATAACATTACTTTGGGACACCCTGAGGGGGAGAAACTAGTTGTTTTCGTGTAGGTTTTATCTCTAGAGAGTGGGATTGTAGAAACCTGAGAAATTATTCTTCTTCCTGACTACAAAGAAGTCTACATCCTTCCACGCCCATGCTTACGTATTGATAGTCTGGCATTAGATGCAAGATATCGCAATTACTCTCAAATATTTCAATCTTTTAAAGTAAGTACTGCCTTCATTTCTAATGATAAGTCCCCACACAATGTATTGATGTTGAAAATGACATTTTTTTACACACATTTCACTGAGAGAAAATTATGGCTCAATGTCTTAGTGCAAGATAGAGACAAGGCCTTGCCATATTTTAGCCAGACTCTTACAGAACCGAGTTCTGAGAATCCTAAAGAAGATGAACACTTTAAAATTTCAAGATCATTTCATTTCCCTTTGTTGTCCTCGTGTGTTAAATTAAGCCTCTTCTCAGGATATAGCATAAGAGTTTAAGTTAATCTTATACCCTCTTTTAAGGGAATGTGTTTAAGAAGAGTTTGAGAGTTCCCCTGTAGCTTTAATTACTTGTTATTTCCTACTTAGTTCAGTTTCCCAGTCTATATAAGAACCATAAATAAAAGTACAGATATAAGTTAAAAAAAAAAAAACTAAACTTTGATGTTTACTGGTGCATATATACAGGTGTTTAAACCAAAAAAGAAAAGAAAGATATAAGTGAAAAAAAAAAAAAAAAGAGAGACAAGGCTGCTACCTCACCAAAGGTGGATAATCAATTTTTCACTAAATTAGTTCTGCATTATATGATGAGAGAATGAATTGTTTAAACAAACCAAAGCCCTACAGAGTGAGAAAGGAAATGTGTCACACAGACAGTTTAAATTAATAATTCAACACAATAAGGTATAAAAGTCAATCAATTGGGAATTAATATTAATACTTTTGACAGTTTTGAAGTGATTTTGCTTAGTGCTTTAAACCTTACAGAGATCAACATTTTTAATCCATCAGTTTATTCAGCAAATATTATCAGGTATCTATGATGTTCAAGACATCGTGCTGATTGTCTTGGAGGGTAAAGTTATGGCACAGAGAACATCTCAGGACCACTGCACTGTGCATGCAGGTTGCCTCAGAGGTGGTCCCAGGATCCCAAGCAGCCACAAGACTTTTAGGATGAGAACCCCAATCGGTAGTAGTAATCCATTCACACGTGCTACGTCCATCTGATTCAATTAAGTTGTACACACAAGACACTTACACAGTGTTGGCAATAGTGAAAGCTGTTTATTACTCACAGAAAGCAGCTTAAGTCCATTTACAGATAACATCAACCAAAGTAAATATCAAAGTAAGATTCAAAGGCCAAAGTAACCTTCCAGAATCAAAGACCAAAGTAATCATCTAAAAATCAAAAAACAAAGTAATCATCCAGAATTCAAAGACCAGAGTAACCATTCACAATCCTTCACCCATTTACCCTTTCTATTCTAAAACCCCATGTTTTCCTGAGTTGTTACATTGGATTCCGCTTCTACTGACACCAATTTGTGGCATCAAACCAGTCCAGGCAACTCGCAGCTTCTCTTCCCTGCTCAGTCCAAACCCCAGCTGCTCCACACAGTCCTTTCTCTCACCCGGGATTAAGTAAATGAGTGCTCACCCACCAACTCCTGGAATAGGGCTATCTTTAATCCACCAAATAAAGAATAAAAACACAAAAAGGGAAAGGTCTGGGAGGAGTCTCTGCAAGGAACTTCACGTCCCCGGAGATACAGTCCTCCCACCTGCATCATCAATCCCAAATCTCCCAGGAAGCTCCAAGGTCCAGGGTCTTTAATGATAGTCCTTTGGACCTCAAACCATAGTCATGATTTGGTGCCTAATTGCACATCCACGATCAATTGAATCAAGGAATATGCATGATTGATTGCATCATGGCCCCTTTCCCTTCCCCAAGTCATTTGCCAGGTGTGGACTTTGGGGCTCCCACTACATTTGCACGTGTTTAAATGTTACCTGGATATTATATATAATAAAGGCACCTCATTGCTGGCAAATTCCAAAGGTTATTTTCAGGAAACCAGAGACAAAGTCCAAACCAAGTTCTTTGTTCCACACTCACTACCCTTAATACTTCTTTTAGTGCATTCCCAGTTATTTATTTACATTTCTTATGGTTATTTTGGCTCCAAGGACTTGCTTCTACAGGACTATCACTATCATTGGATTTCAACTCTCACGGAACTCTCTTCTTTTTATTTCTCACCAACTCTAGTGTAGAATGGAATCTCACATAAGACATTTGTGGGCATTAGACTTTATGAAAATGTGGCAAAATGGAGAGTTTTTAGACTCACAAGGGTAACAACGTAAGCATTGGACAGATTTGCTGGTAAAAGTCTTTTGCCAGTTCCCCCAGGTTGCTCAAGTCATTTTCTCCACACTTTTCTTTCTTCCCTGTCCTCTCTCATCAGGCATCCTCTCAAACTAACTCCAAAATTCTCATTTTTTCCTATCCAGTGTCCATTAGATATGTCTCCTCAGGCTAACTGAGAACCTCAGAGACTCATTTTACACAACTTGTAGCTTTCTAAGTATTTTTCTAAATGAAGATTTTTAATTCCCTAAGAACTTCAGTGACAGGTGTAATTTTTTTTCTCATGTCACCAAAAAAAAAGAAATTGATTTGGTTCATGCTCTGAAGAAGCTTTTGTTTAATTATTATAAAAGCCTCAACCCTAAATGCATTAGTACGATAGCTCTTTTATTGTTTTTCCTCCAAAAGGAGAAAAATGCTGTATGTATCTGATCTTCATGGGCATTTTATGTGTCAAGACCTTTTGATAAGGAAGAAAAATTAAAATCAAGCTTCCACGATGTAGCTTCCTCTATTTCAAAATTTGCTCTATCAATTAGTGTTAGGTCAAGGGAGCATAGCCATTACGAATGTTATAGGATAAAAGATTTGTTATAGAAATTAGATCTTGCAAGGAGGGAAGCAAAACTTTTGCTAGTGGATTATGATAATTTATAGAGATAGAAGTCAGTGTGATTCTCACCCCTTCATTCCCACACCCATGAATCCTGACTATGAGAGAAACAGCACAATATGTTGATACCTGGAAGTAGGATACTGTCACAATAGAAACTTAAAATAGGGGACATTGACTCTCAAAACAGGCAACAGCCAGCGGCTGGAAGAGCAGTGAAGAGATTATTAATGGAGGTGGGAAGAGCAATGAGGAAATTGCTATTGGAGTTCGAAGATGGATAGGGAAACAATTGGCAAAACGGTAACACGCAGCACCTTGGAAGACAGAAACCGTGCCTAATAAACTGGTAGAACTCACTAAGACGATTTCCAGGCGCAATGATGAAAGTCACAATCAGTTTCCTTCTGTTGCATACAATAATGTATTGGAAAAGATCAATAGACTAAAGAAGAAAAAAAACATCAATATACTGGCAGAATGACCTTGCATTGCTGTTTTAGAAAGTTAGTATAATTTTCATTTCTCGTCTATTCAGAAGGCAAAATACTCTACGTGCCTTTCATCTTCCCCATTCCCTTCTTAAATGGGAATGTCTGTTGTAGTTATTCTGTCCCTGCCACACCATTCTATCTTGGATTTGTGGAAGGCAAATTTCGTGTCTTTAGCTCATATGAATCAGAGGGGTCTCATGCACGAATGAGCTTATTTAGATGATGAGGTCCCAGACTTTGAGCCTGATTCTATAATAAGATGAGAATCTTCAAAAGGGTAAATGTATTTGTATACAGGAAGAAAGTAAATAATAGTCAGTGGAGTGTATAGTGTGGTAACTTAAAAGCAGCTGCAAATTCTTTGCCTCGCCCTTCCATCAGGAGTTGGAAACAAAGTTTCCCCCTGTACTGACCAGTTAATATTTGTATGTTTCCTTATCAATTTAGGCTAGATATACTTGTCACTGTAAACAGGTAATTTATTTAAATGTTATGTAAAACTGTGCTACTCAAAGCTGGTCTGCAGACAGGTGCTGGCTAATTGTTTTTTTGTTTGTTTTGTTTTGTTTTTACTGCATGACAATGAGGTAAGTTCTAAAATGGAGAGTAAGTGTTTAGAATATTTTATAGTAGTTTAATGTGGACTCAACAATCAAACATATGACCAGGGCACCAAATGTGGTTTGGCAGTTATGTTTTGCGAAAAACATATATTCTGATGATTCAGAAGCAGTGAGAGCAGATCATTTGAAGTAGTTGCTAGGATTAAGGAGTTTGAGCCCTAGAATCAATTAACATATTGCTTCCTTTATCAAAAAAGTCTTGAAATGAAAAAAACTGAGCTAAACTAAATAATATGATTATTGGCATGGTAAAAACTGTGAATTATGTAAAGGCCAACACGTTAAATTTGAAAATATTCTCTTAAAGAAGTGATAGCATGACAGCTGATTTTAAGCTACTATTATTGCTTGCTGAGATACACTGGTTACTACTAAGGAGAAAAGTTCTGTTGAGAATGTTTGAATTGCAAAATAAATCTTAGTGTTTAGGCAATATTAGATAAAAAGCAGTTTGGTTTCAACTATGGTTAAAGACATGGTTATTTGTCTGGTATTTCTGGTATTTTTAATAATCTTAACACTTCCATGAAAAGAAAGAATGCAACATGCTTTTCCATGGCAGATAAGGGCAGATTAAGTGGCAAAAACAAAAATTAGAAGCTTGGAAATACTAATGTCTATAGAAATTCTGTTCTTCCAAGCTTATCATAATTTATCAACATTTATTAATGGAGTAGATGATGATTTTAATATTGTGCATCTATGAAAAGTTATCACTAAACACCTTATGAATTTGATAGAATATTTTGAATTTTATGTTTTATCAAAAGAGGATCTACGCATAGGGAATTCATGGATTTAAAATCTATTTCTTTCATTGTAGATAAGTTATTTATAACTCCACAGGAAAAACAGTTGGAACTAACTATGATGAAGAGTTGAGGATTAATTTTTTAAAATACAGCATCACTTGCATCATTTTGAATCAAAGTCAAAAATAAATATTCTGGGTTTGCTGAAATTGCTTTAAAATATTTTGAGTGTCTGTTAGGAATGTCCATCACATGTCTGGCAGTTTGTCTTACTATGGTAGCTTGTGAGTTGCTGTGATACTGGAAGCTTTGCCACCAGTATTTCAAATATCAGCAGAGTCACCTTTGGTAAAAAGTTTCAGCAGAGCTTCCAGGCTATGATAGGTTAAGAAGGAGGACCTGGCACTCTATTTCTAGAAAAAACTGGCCAGTGAAAACTTTATGAATAGCCGTGGAACATTGTCTGTTATAGCACAGGAAGATGAACCCCTCAGATTGGAAGGAACTCAGAATACAACTGGGGAGGAGCTGCCTTCTCAAAGAGAGTCGACCTTAATGACATGGATGGAGTCAAGCTTTTCGGACCTTCATTTGTTGATGTGGCATGACTCAAAATGAGAAGAAACAATTGCAAACATCCATTAATAATTAGAACATGGAATGTACAAAGTATGAATCTAGGAAAATTGGAAGTTGTCAAAAATGAAATGGAACACATAAAGATCAATGTCCTAGGCATTAGTGACCTGAAATGGACTGGTATTGGACATTTCAAATCAGACAATCATATGGTCTACTATACGGGGAACAACAAATTGAAGAGGGATGACGTCGAGTTCATCATCAAAAAGAACATTTCAAGATCTATCCTGAAGTACAACGCTGTCAGTTATATGGTAATAACCATATACCTACAAAGAAAATCAGTTAATACGACTGTTATTCAAATTTACACACCAACCACTAAGGCCAAAGATGAAGAAATTGAAGATTTTTACCAACTTCTGCAGTGTGAAATTGATGGAACATGCAATCAAGATGCATTGATAATTATTGGCCACTGGAATGTGAATGACAAAAAGAAGTTTTGGTAATTGGAAAATATGGCCTTGGTGATAGAAATAATGCCAGTGATCACATGATAAAGTTTTGCAAGACCAACAATTTCTTCATGTAAATATCTTTTTTCAACAAAATAAACAGCGACTACATACATGGACCTCACCAGGTGGAATACACCAGAATCAAATTGACTACATCTGTGGAAAGAGACAATGGAAAAGCTCAATATCATCAGTCAGAACAAGGCTATGGGCCAACTGTGGAACGGACCATCAATTATTCATATGAAAGTTCAAGTTGAAGCTGAAGAAAATTAAAAGACCTCCACAAGAGCCAAAGTAGGACCTTGAGTATATCCCACCTGAATTTAGAGATCATCTCAAGAATAGATTTGAGACACTGAACAATGATGATTGCAGACCAGAGGAGTTGTGGAATGACATCAAAGACATCATACATGAAGGAAGCAAGAAGTCATTCAAAAGACAGGAAAGAAAGACCAAAATGATGTCAAAAGAGACTCTGAAAGTTGCTTTCGAACGTAGAGTAGCTAAAGTGAAAGGAAGAAATGATGAAGTAAAAGAGGTGAAAAGAAGATTTCAAAGAGTGGCTTGAGTAAACAAAGTAAAGTATTAGAATGATATATGCAAAGAGCTGAGATAGAAAACCAAAAGGGAGTAAAACGCTTGGCATTTCTCAAGCTGAAAGAACTGAAGAAAAAATTCAAGCCTTGAGTTGTAATATTGAAGGATTCTATACGCAAAATGTTGAACATTTCAAGAAGCATCAAAAGATGGAAGGAATACAGACAGTCACTGTACCAAAAAGAATTGGTCGACTTACAACCATTTCAGGAGGTAGCATATGACCAAAAATCTATGGTACTGAAGGAAGAGGTCCAAATGCACCGAAGGCACTAGTGAAAAACAGGCTCCAGGAATTGACAGAATACCAGTCAAGGTATTTCAACAAACAGACGCAGCACTGGAATGCTCACTCACCTATGCCAAGAAATTTGGAAGACAGCTACTGGTCAACTAACTGGAAGAGACACATATTTAAACACATTCCAAAGAAAGACGATCCAACAGAATGCAGAAATTGTCAAGTAATGTCATTACTATCACACACAAGTAAAATTTTGCTAAAGATAATTCAAAAGAAGTTGCATCAGTACATCGACAGGGAACTGCCAGAAATTCAAGCCAGATTCAGAAAAGGACATGGAACAAGGGATATCATTGCCGATGTGAGATGGATCCTGGCTGAAAGCAGAGAATGCCAGAAAGAAGTTTACTTGTGATTTATTGACTATGCAAAGGACATTTGACTGTGTGATACATAACAATTATGGATAACATTGTGAAGAATGGGAATTACAGAACATTTAATTGTGCTCATGAGGAACCTATATATAGACCAAGAGTCAGTCGCTTGAACAGGACAAGGGGATACTCTATGGTTTGACACCAGGAAAGGAGTGTGTCAGGGTTGTATGTTTTCACCATACTTATTCAATCTGTATGCTGAGCAAATAATCCAAGCAGCTGGACTATGTGAAGAAGAATGTGGCATCAGGATCAGAGGAAGACTCATTAACAGCCTGTGATAACCTTGCTTGCTGAAAGTGAAGAGGACTGGAAGCACTTACTGATGAAGTTCAAAGACCATAGCCTTCACTATAGATTACACCTCAACATAAAGAAAACAAAAATCCTCAGAACTAGACCAATAAGCAACATCATGATAAATGGAGAAAACACTGAAGTTATGAAGGATTTCATTTCATTTGTATGCAAAATCAACACCCATGGAAGCCGCCATCAAGAAATCAAACGTCCTATTGCATTGGGCAAATCTACTGCTGAAGACCTCTTTGAAGTGTTAAAAAGCAATGATGTCCCTTTACAGGCTAAGGTAGGCCTGACTCAAGCCAAGGTATTTTCAATAGCCTCGTATGCATGCAAAAGCTGGACAATGAATAGGGAAGACAGAAGAAGAACTGATGCCTTTGAATTATGGTGTTAGTGAAGAATATTGAAAATACCATGGACTACCAGAAGATCAAACAAATCTGTCTTAGAAGAGGTACAGCCAGAATGCTCATTAGAAGCAATGATGGCGAGAATTCGTCTCGCATACTTTAGACATGTTATCAGGAGGGACCAGTCCCTGGAGAAGGACATCATGATTGGTAAAGTAGAGGGTCATTGAAAAAGAGGAAGATCCTCAACAAGACGGATTGACACAATGGCTGCAACAATGGGCTCAAGAATAAGAGCGACTGAGAAAATGATGCAGGACCAGGCAGTGTTTTGTTCTGTTGCTCATAGGATCTCTATGAGTTGGAACCAACTCAACAGCATCTAACAAAAATTCTGAAATGTCATAAAAACAAAATATAGAAACTTTTTAGATATACATAATGCAAACTAGATTGGATTAATTAAAAAACAAAAACCAAGTTTATCTGTCATACTAAAAACTTTAATATTGACATGTAGGGTATTCACTCAAATTCTATGTCTAAGTACTTGATATAGAGAATTATATTTCATTTGTAATATTTATTTAGTTATAATTGCAGAATTATAAAAATTATGAGTGTAGTAGTGCCTGTATATGTTAATTACCAGTATGCACACTTTCAAAGGACAACTTGTACAGATTAGTAATTCTTTTCTTTTTCCCTAAGCTATGTTTATTCTGGTTATATGTATTGAAACATAATTTTATGTCTGTTGTATTTAATGTTTAGAAATTCGGGTTTGTGTTTGTATTTTTTTCATATTTCTAGTAATTCGTATTTATTGTATTTTACAAAAACATCAGTCTGAGATGAATTAAGAAATAAAAGCAAAACACTGGTATTTCACCACAGATATTTTGAGAAGCATCATTGTAAACTTTGAAATGTGTGCATAAAGATAATTTTTATTGCCACGAAAACTAAGTTGAATGGTGTAGAAAGAAAAACCAAGAGCCCTTTGCAAAAATGGTGCTCTAGGCAGAAGGACCACGACGTCCCTCCACAGCAAAGATCCGAAAAACTAAGCCGAACAGAGAATACAACAATCCTGAAACCCTAAAACATCACATGAAGAGATAAAGAACTCAGCCAAGCACCAAATGGAGTGAGAAAACTGACAGAGAACGGAGAGTGAGGAGAGATTCACGCAGAGGTCCCCTACCAGCTAACGCAGCG
>NW_004444084.1:572011-605879 GCF_000243295.1 Trichechus manatus latirostris
TGTACTACTGTTTCATGAGAAACTATTTGCTCTGTAAGCCTTCACCTGAAGTAGAATAAAAAAATAAATAAATTTAATTTTCAAATTCTACTGGAATAATGGTTGCTTTTAAAAATTTCAACTGTAGATCAAGAAAAGCAATTGCAAGATAAAGCCTCTGACTAAAGATTAAAAAAAAAGAAGACTCGTGAGACTTTGAAAATAAGCTAAAGAAGACTCAATAATGTTGTGAAATTCTAGTAAAGACGATAGAGTTCATAACACCAAAAACAAACACACAAAAAAATAAAAGGTGGGCAAATAATTGTATTCACAGAAGGATGGGGCGGGAGAACAATATCTGTATTACAAGAGTCACGTCCATATGGCCAACAATTTGCATGTAACAGCTATGCTGCCCCATTGTCTATATGACGTCCCTGCAATTCCTCCCTCTTCTGAACACTTGAGATGAGATCTGGATCATTCCTTGTTGGCTTTCATCCAATTTCCTTACCTGGAAAACTTCATCAAAATGCTCTTAAATGGAAAGGAAAACTGCAGTTGACACTAGTGTGTGACAGCATGCCTGCTTGATGAGTGATTTCCTAACAGAAGCAGTGAAGAAATAAACACTGGGATTCCCCAACACCTTCCTCTGGCTATAGTGGTCAATCTTCTATCACCTCCATGAAGGAGACACACTTAGAGGAATGGGAGCTATGAACCTTTTACAAAAAAACTCTATTGTGTTAGGGTAAGCCCTTAGGAGAATAGACGCCCTTAGGGCAAGAGGGCAACCTCCAGGAAACACCCGAATGTTCTAAAACAATGAAATAGTTTATTCTGTTATCAGTTACTAACAATTACTCACTCTACTGACCTGAAGGAAACTTTAAGGAATTTCTGTAATTTTAGGTCCCCTATTAAGACATGGATGTTTCTCTAATCAGTAAAAATGTGTACTATCGGTCACAATTCCAGAACCACCCATACTCACCATAGTTCATCAAGTTCAGAAAGGTTAGGGAAAAATCTCTGGTGTTTTCAATAGAATATATGAAGCTTGGTGGTAAAGGGAAAACTATACTGAGTGAAGCACTATTGCATCTCTTTGCATCCACTGAGGTTACATTTTCAAGCACTTCCCAAATGTGTTTATCAAAGAGTTTGCCCTTGAGGCATTAAAAACCAAACAAACAAAAGAAGATTTCTGCCAAGAGTCCTCCAGGTAGGGTGACCGTGCCATTGCTTGACTTCCATTTCCTGAAGAATGCTCTCTCCTGTGAAGTTTCTTAGAATCAGGCACCAGCTCTGTATGGTGCCTGCAAGTGTCAGCCCACTCAGCAACATTGCCTCTGTTGTCCAGAGTACGGTTTGATCTTTTGCAATTACTGCATAATTTTATAATAAAATCTCAGAGTCTTCCCTGTTCTCTCCAGTTCTTATTCTCTCTGTCCATTTCCCTCTCTTCATCTCTCCTTCTCTTTTTGTTTTCTTAATAAAAAATGATGAAAGAGCATGAGAGAGAGAACGTTCTCCAAACAAGCCAGTCATTTTAAAATAAGTTTGCTAAAGTGGATACAGACTGACTTCTTCATTTTCAGAAAAAGCTGTGAGGGTTGGGCTTACTTCTCTTTCCACAGAAAGCTCTATTCTGAATCCCAACTTTATCCTTCAACTGAACTCTTCCATCTGTCCTTTTTCAAGAACTTATTACCAAGTATTTATTACCAAGTTCCTCTCTGTTTCTGAACATACTCAAATCACTCTGATCTTAAAAGCATCTTCCCTTGATGTTACAAACTATGCATGCTTTTGCCCTACTTCTGCCCTACATTTCATACTCAGAATTCTTGAAAAATCATTCTCTTCTCCCAGCCTTTGATTCCTCACAACTCAATAAAAGCT
Organism: Trichechus manatus latirostris; assembly: GCF_000243295.1. Taxonomy (NCBI): domain Eukaryota; kingdom Metazoa; phylum Chordata; class Mammalia; order Sirenia; family Trichechidae; genus Trichechus; species Trichechus manatus. Next base: position 573,902 of record NW_004444084.1, read on the forward strand.
TAATCCCTTGCAATCTGGTTTCTACCTCCACAATTATTAAAACTGCATTTTCAAATGTCACCACATACAACAGCTGGTCCAAAATCTCAGTATAAAGACTTCTTCTGTCTCAGCTTCATTAATGCCACACTGCCCCGTCCTCCTATGCCAACGATGCTGGTCTCACTCTTCCCGAGCTCCACTTTCTCCTCTAAATCACTAAACAAGTGTATTCCCAAAGTTTAATTGCCACTCATCTCCTCTTTTTGTAGACTTTCCTTTAATAATTTCAAAGTCTGTAATGATTTTAGTTTATTTCTCTGTACTGAAGACTCCTACACTTCATTCTCTAGCCCTACTTACCCTTCTCCGAACCCTATTGTGATGGTTAAGATTGTGCGTCAACTTGGCTGGGCCATGATTCTCAGCGTTTATATGTGATCACTCCCATGATTGAATACGCTGTGAGTAGCCAATTGGAAGAAAGGGAGTTTCCTTGGGAGGGTGGCGTGTATCTGAATATAAGCCGATGTTCTGACTTTTTGCTCACCCTGGATCCTGTGGCTGCCTCTTGTTGTCTCACCTCCAGTTCTTGGGACTTGAACTGTCAGCTTATCTGCCAAACTCAGGATTCGTGGATCTTCATAGTCTGTGAGTGGGAGCCCTGCTCTCTGACCTGCCGATCTTGGGCTCACCAGATTCTGTGGCTGAGTGGATTGGGAGAGGCCTCTACCCTGATCCACGGACTTGGAACATTCTAGCCTCTACAATCATGTGAGCTGTTTCCTTGATATAAATCTCTATATATATATATTTATACACTTACGGTTTTGCTTCTCTAGGGAACCCACCTAAGACACCTATGTATACATTCCTAGCTTCTGTAGGAATCTCTTCAAGGGTAACTCAAATCCAGTCTATCACAAAGCTCATCATCTCCCCTCTCAATCTCTTCCTCCACTCCTTACATAGATATTTTTCTAACTTCTCTGTTAATGAAATATAACATTTATAATCAATAAATGATGTATTTTAAACAAAGAACAAGGTCCTGAAATCTGTACCTAGCGTTTAATAATTCTGGTAAGAAATTTTGTTGCTGTTGTTTATTGAAATGAAAATTCCTTTCAAAAGAGGTTTTAAAAAAAGTATATCTGTGAGCGGTTAAAAGTTGCCATTGAATTTATTTCTCTGTATTTTCCTTTTTCCATAACTTAAATTAATAATTAGTGTATATACTTGTCTTGGTTATCTAGTGCTGCTATAACCACAAGTGGATGGCTTTAACAAAGAGAAATCAATTCTCTCAGTCTAGGAAGCTAGATGTCCGAATTCAGGGTGTCAGCTCCAGGCTTTCTATCTCTGTCAGCAGTGGGGTTTTTGTCATCAGTCTTCCCCTGGCCAAGGAGCTTCTCAATGCAGGTGCCCCAGATCCAAAGGATGCCCTCTGCTCCTGGCATTGCTTTCTTGGTGGTATGAGGTCCCCATGTCTCTCTGCTCCTGTCTCTCTTTCATATCTCAAAAGAGATTGGCTCAAGACACAACTTAATATTGTAGATTAAGTCCTGCCTCATTAATATAACTACCTCTAATCCTGCCTCATTAACATCATAGAGGTAGGATTTACAACACATAGGAAAATCACATCAGAAGACTTAATGGTGGACAATCACACAATACTGGGAATCATGGCCTAGCCAAGTTGATACACATTTTTGGGGGACACAATTCAATCCATGACAATGTTGCTCTGTGAACTCTTGATAAAATGGATTATCAAAGACTTAATATTAATTACAATTTTTAAAAGAAACTAAAATCTAGAGCCTTTTGGTAGTCAGTTGCAAAATGCTGAAGATTGCTTTGGGAATATAGGGTGTATGTAGTAACCATAGTTTCCATCATTAATATTGGACCTGAACTGATAGTGCATCAAGATGCATCATTTGTATACTGCTGGTCCTTTGTGAATATAGAATGAATAAAGCACCGTCATAGGAATAATCTCACAAAAGTTTCAAATGACTTTAGCAGGACATATAGTGGCAGAGGATTATGTTTCCTGTTTTGTTGCAAATGCTTATGTAGAAGCTGCAGCACGTTATCCAGAACATCTAGCTAAGATAATTGATGAACGTGGGTACACTAAACAACAGATTTTCAATGTAGACGAAAAAGCCTTATGTTGGAAGAAGACACCATCTAGGATTTTCATAGCTAGAGAGAACTCAATGCCTGGTTTCAAAACTTCCAAAGACAGAGTGACTCTCTTGTTAGGGGCTAATGCAGCTGGTGACTTTTAAGTTGAAGCCAGTGCTCATCTACTATTCTGAAAATCCTAGGGCTCTTAAAAATTATGCTAAATCTAGTCTGCCTGCGCTCTACAAATGGAACAACAAAGTCTGGATAACAGCGCATCTGTTTACAACATGGTTTACTGAATATTTTAAGCCCACTCTTGAGAGCTACTGCTCAGAAAAATGATTCCTTTCAAAACATTACTGTTCATTGACAATACACCAGGTCACCCAAGAGCTCTGATAGAGATGTACAAGGAGATTAATGTTTTCATGGCTACTACTACAACATCCATTCTGCAGCTCATGGATCAAGTAGTAGTTTTGACTTTCAAGTCTTATTGTTTAAGAAACATATTTTGTAAGGCTATAGCTGCTATAAATAGTGATTCCTCTGATGGATCTTGGCAAAATAAACTAAAAACCTTCTGGAAAGGATTCACCATTCTTGATGCCACTAAGAACATTCGTCATTCATGGCAGGAGGTCAAAAAATCAACATTAACAGGAGTTTGGAAGAAGTTGATTCCAACTCTCATGAATGACTTTGAGGGGTTCAAGACTTCAGTGGAGGACATAACTGCAGATGTGGTGGAAATAGCAAGAGAACTAGAGTTAGAAATGGAGCCTGAAGTTGTGACTGAATTATTGCGATCTCATGATAAAGCTTTAACAGATGAGGAGTTGCTTCTTATGGATGAGCAAAGAAAGTGGTTTCTTGAGATGGAAACCACTCCTGGTGAAGATGCTGTGAACACTGCTGAAATGACAACAACGGATTTAGAATATTACATAAACTTAGTTGATAAAGCAGTGGCAGGGTTTGAGAGGCTTGACTCCAATTTTGAAAGAAGTTCTACTGTGGGTAAAATACTATCAAACAGCATCGCATGCTACACAGAAATCTTTCGTGAAAGGGAGAGGCAATCAATGTGGCAAACTTCATCGTTGTCTCATTTTAAGAAATTGCCACAGCCACTCTAACCTTCAACAACCATCACCCTGATCAGTCAGCAGACATCAACACTGAGGCAAGACCCTCCACCAGCAAAAAGATTATGACATGCTGAAGGCTCAGATGATGGTTAGCATTTTTTAGCAATAAAGTACTTTTTAATTAAGGTGTGTACATTGTTTTTAGATGTAATGATATTGCACCCTTAATGGACTACGGTGTGTTGTAAACATAACTTTTATATGCACTGGGAAACCAAAGACATTTGTGTGACTCACTTTCTTGCAATATTGGTTTATTACAGTGGTCTGGAATCAACAATATCTCCAAGGTATGCCTGTATGGTGATCCATAGAGTTTTCATTGGCTAACTTTAGGAATAAATTGCCAGATCTTTCTTCATAGTCTTCTCTGCTGAAACCTGTTCACCATGAGTGACGCTGTTTCCACCTTCACAGCAATACACAGCCACCACAGCATGACAAACTGACTGATGGGTGGTGGTTATGTATCCTAAACCATAAGAGTATTTCTTAAAATAGAATGGAGTTGTTTACACAATGGGAAGAATTTAACCAATGTCATCAAACCATAAATGTAGAAATTGTTAAATGGGAGCATGTTTTTATGTGTATATTTTCACCAAAAAGAAAAGAAAACTAAAGAAAAAGAACAGAATGGAATTCCAAATTCTTTCCACATTTCTGAGCACTCATATACTAGAAGGCAAAACCACTTGTGCTTTAATGTGTAGAGGATGCTCCAAATCCCCATTACCCTTCACTGTACCAGCTCTCATTAATTTCTTGCTCCCTTAAACTCTCCCTTAAACTTAAACTTCAGTACTGTTTTTTGCTATACTCTGTTGTTTCCTGTAATTCCCTATGTCTCACCAGTACATTTATAACCAGGACACAAAAAATATATATTTTTTCAACACCACATACCTTTATAACTGTCTTGTGCACATAGCAGGCACTGAGTAAATATCATGAATATTTGGTTTGCTTCTTTCAGTGGTCCTAGTAGAACCACAAGGAGCCCTGATGGCTCCATAGTTAAGCTCCTGGATGCTAACCAAAAGGTCAGTGGTTTGAACCTACCAGCTACTCTGTGGGAGAATAGACCTGGCTATCTGCTTCTGCAAAAACTACAGCCTAGAAGACCCTATGGGGCAGTTCTGCTCTGTCACATGGGTTCTCTATGAGTCAGAATCAACTCAACAGCACACAACACCAGCAACAACAATAACAAAATAGAACCACAGGAGTCCCTGGGTAGCACAAACTATTAAGCACCTGAATATTAGCCAAAAGGTTGGCAGGCAGTTTGAACCAGCCCAGAATTGCCTCAGAAGACAGTCCTGGTTATCTGCTTCTGAAACGTCACAGCCTAGAAAACCCTATGGAGCGGTTCCACTGTGCAAACATGGGGTCACCATGAGTTGAAAATGACTGGACCACAGCTAACAACAACAACAACAGAATCACACGTTCACAGATTAAGGTAAGTATGGTGAAGGAATTTAACAAATTAATGGAAGAGAGAGTAACCGGGGAAGGCCATTTGAGATAGGGCAATGAGAAAAGCCTTTTAAATAGGTGACATTTAACCAAAAAAAAAAAAAAAAAAAAGGAAGGAAGAAAATGAGCTAATCATGTGAAGAGCTAAGGGAATAACATTCAGGAGAGGGAACAAACTTTGAGGACTAATGTAGGAAGAGTTTTTTTTGAAAACTTAAATAAGAATTCCTAACCTGAAAAATCAAAGAAATCTTGGTGAACATGGATAAGGTTAATAATCTTGCTGTCAGAAAAATGGCTAAGATTTTATCTTTTCTTACATAATTTAAGATTTAAGTGCTAGGACAAACATAAAATATTTTGGTTAAAGTAATTTTTAAGCTCATAATATCATCATCTTATGTTCAATCTTTACCATTTGTTTACAGTTGCTGATTGTGTTATTAATAGAATTTCAATGTTCCTGATTGAAATTCTATTGATTTCAAATATCAGTTTCAAAGATGCTGTCACATAGTCCTAATTTTTGTTTGGACTATATAGATTTTTATAAGAGAAAATATAAAGTCTGTTACCTTAGTAGATGGGGAGTAGTCAGCAAGCATTTACTGAGGTCACAAAACAAACAAAGGATATTATTAATTCATATCAACCATCTTTGATTTCAAATGAATGGCATGAACAAGAAGGAATAAGACATCAGCCACATCATTTTCTCTATTTTATAGCCAACTCCTTATTTGCTACAACACAAAATAAAGTTCCTAAAGGTTTATAAACAAATTAAACTCTACTTATCATTATTTAACTTGACTTTTTTAAAACCCTAATTACATCACTAAAAAAATAAAATCAACTTTTCACTCTGCTCAAGTTAAATTAACTGTGCTCAACAGGTTATATTTTCAGAAAAGCAAAACAAACTTGAAAATTTTTTCTGTGGTGATGAGAAAATCTCCTAATTTGTTTTGTCAGAGCTTTCAACATTGTACTAAAAGTATGGAGTACAGTAATTAGCCTTCATTTCTCTAACAATTACTGCAAATTTCCTGTACAATTCTGCTTTAATATTTGATATTATAGTAACTCCAGGTAAGGGCATTACATTTTTAAAATGGAAAAGGGCTCATCAAGTACAGAATACTGACCAAAGGAACAAGTCCTACCTTAAATAAAAAAGATAACATATGTGTAATCTTTGTCCAAATTGCCGTAAGGGTTAACTAAGTTCTGTGTAATTTATATTTATTATTATTATTAAATACATTGTTATCTTATTTCATAATAATTTACTTAGTTTTTATGTTCAACACTTTATTTCATCCATACAAGAAATTTGAAATTAGTTTTTATTACTTCCATTTCACAGAAGTGGAAAATAAAACTTAGAGGAGCTCAGGAACTGGCTCAGTGTCAAAAGCTAATGTGAATTAAGAAGATAAATACCCAGGTCCTTTAATCCACATTCCTCCATGATCTTTTCTACATTCTTCAGCTACATTTTTATTAACAAGGTCTTCCATAAAGGTGAATCTGATACAATAATTTACTTTGAAAATCAAGATTCTCATGCTTTCTTGTAACTGGTAAAAATACCAAATACAAGTTACTTATGGATTTCACAGTGGTTAAGAGATCAGCTGCTAACAAAAAGGCTGGCTGTTCGAATCCACCGGCCACTCCTTGGAAACATTGTGAGGCATTTCTACTCTATCCAATAGGGTGGCTATGAGCAGGAATCGACTCTATGGCAATGGGTATTCAATCATTTTTAAAAAGTACTTATTGAAATTTTTACTTGAGTATCAAATTAAAAGATGTTCCTTCTCTTGAGTCACTTACAGTATTGTTAGAGTAACAAGCGATTACGTAAAGAATGACAGATTAGAGGTAAATGATGTGATAGATGTATGACCAAGGAAACTTGGGACCATGAATTGGGGTGGCCAATTCTGGGACAGATGTAATAAGTTCTTCCTCGCTGAGATGATGCTGAGGCATAGTTTTAAATGACTGTTAGCAGTTATCCAGGTGAGAATAGGGAAAGGAATTTCTGAGACAGAATGCCAGAGTAAAGGCAAAAAGGCATGAAATTGCATGATTTGTTCCAGTACCTACATGTATTTTCGATGCCTGGAAGACAGGAGTCAAGTGGAAATGTAGCAGAAGAAGAACAAGAGCGCCTGTAGATGCCAATACATTAAGGCCCAATGCACCAGGCTCCAGAGTTTGAACTTCATCTTCTGGCCATCTCTAACGTATTTTTTTATAACTAACTACAAATATGGGTTAAATATTTCAGAATGGCATTTCATTTTTAATTGGTTATTGATTTAATATTTTTATTACAAAAAGTTTACTTCTACATAATGAAATTCAAACAACCAAGAAATGTATAGCAATAAAAGTGAAATTGTAGTTGTTGTTGTGAGCCATCAAGTTGATTCCTACTCACAGTGACCCTGTAGGACAGAGTAGAACTGCCCCATAGGGTTTTCTAGGCTATAATCTTTACCAAAGCAGATCACCAGGTCTTTTCTCCTGTGGAGCTGCTGCTGGGTTCGAACTGCTAACCTCTGGTTAGCTGTTGAACACTTAACCGTTGTGCCACCAGGGCTCCTTAAAAGTGAAATACCTCCCCCCTGCCCCCATATGTCCATTTTCCAAAGAGAACTATTAACAATTAGTTGTGTGTTCTTCTCAATTTTTTTTTATATGTCTGTGAGTGAGATGCTATATTATCTGTTTGTCCATCTACCTAGCTACCTACCTATTTATCTTTAGCTTCAATGGAATCATGCTTATTTGGAGGTTCTACAACTTTTTGACTTAATTTTTTGTAGATATTCTCACGCTTTCTACTTCATTCTCCTTGAAAGGTGCTACTTTTAGATTCTATGACTATATCACAATTTATTTATCCAATCCCTAAAGATAAACATTTAGATCAATTTTACCTTTGATATTATTAAAATGATTTTAATAAACCTCCATATACATTGGTATACATCCTTCTTGGCACATGTAAGTTTTATGCAGGGTAAATTTCCACCTCTGGCAGTGTCATTTTGAAAATTCTATCCTTTTTAAATTTTGATTAAAACTGTTTCATGACCCAATTATATTTTCTTTTTAATTTTTTGTTGATACTATGTGTTTTCAGTAATGGAAGGCATACTAGATCATTGAGTATGTCTGAATTTTTGATAGGTAATATGGTTTTATGCCTCTTTCCACAAATCATACCCTTGGAGTCCAGAGGTACATATGTGAACCCCTTGTGAACACAAATTCTACACCCCAGTGTTCAAAGGTATATACGTGTACCAAATAAAAATTTTAAAATTCACTTTTTGGGTACCAAAAATTCAATGGTTCAGCACTATCTCATGCAATACCCTGTAAAAATAATGATTTTTGACACGCACCTGTTTTATCCATTTCAAACTGTTATATAGGCCCTGCCTGCTGGCAGCATGTACTGTCAGTGAAACAGCAGCTCCCCAATGAACCCCAGAGGTACAAAAAGTAAGTGGTAGCTATATATACAGTTGGTCCTGAAAGGGTTAAAATACTAGCTATCTAATTATTTGTGGTAGCATTTTACTTTATATATGAAGTTATCTCACCCAATAGTAATTCAAAAGACCAAATATTCCATAATAAATATGATAATAATAGATTGCATTTGTATACTGTCTCAAATATATCCTTCTACTACAAATAGACATATGGGTTGCTCACATTTCGTCTGCTCTCTAAAAGTACCACAGAAAAACTGCTATTGTTTAAAAGTTACTCTTTCTGAATAGACTCAAATAGTTCAAGTATTATAAAAGAAAAAAAGAATAAAGCTAGTTTTAAAAATCAACCTTCCAGGGTAAAAATTCAAAAGGAGTTTGAATCCATGGTTGCAAAATCTCATGGACAGTTTTGTTTTTTCCATAAAACGTGGTTGTTTCTGCTTAAATTAACTATTTATTAGGTTCTGAGAGGGTTTGTGGAACAGGCTCTATAAATTTAACTAAAACAATTTTACTTTCAATTGGCTATAAAGTATCCAAAAAAGTAGTGTGAGGTATTCTGCAGTCATCTTTATTAAATTTAAAACCAAAAAAAAAAGTGTTGCTGTCAAGTCAATTCTGATTCATGGCAACCCCATGTGTTACAGAGTAAACTGAGTTCCACAGGATTTTCTTGGCTGTAATCTTCAGGGAAGCAGACCACCAGGCCTTTCTCCTGTAGTGCCACTGAGTGGTTTCAAACTACTAATCCTTCTGTTAGTAGCTGAGTGCAAACCATTTGCACCAACCAAGGATGCTTTTCTTAAGCTTAGGGTTAAGAAAAATGCGAGATGAGGTCAAGAGTCAGAAAAATTTATTAACAGAAGGTTTGCTTTCTTTCCACGAATGAAGCCACAGAGCTATCAGTGAAATTAGAGTCCAGGACAAAGTAAGTAACTAAAGGCGTAAAAGTGATGATCAGTCAATGAACCTGGCAATGGTTTTATTCAACCAAGTCAGAAGTATTGCTGACCATGGCACCAAGAAATGTAAAGGATATAAAGGGTTACTTTCAAAAGAGTTTGCTGACTCTGACAGTCTGAGGCCAGTAATGGAAGTAAAGGAGTAAAGAGGTATCTGAAGGGAGAAAGGTGTTGCTGGCTAGATTAGCAGTTCAAAGATTTCCCAAGAGGAATCTGATGTTTGGCAAGAATCTCAGCTCCAGAGTAAGAATAGAAAACTAGGCCAAGAATCATCCACAGGTTAGGAGAGGGCCTTGAGTGTAGTAGTTTGTATTTGCAACCAGTTAAAGTAACGGTAGCATGAGACTAAGAACAAAGGCAAGAAACTAATTTGAACACCTAAGCCAAGAAACAAGGACACAAATAAAAATAAGGCATGACATACAGAACCAACACAGAAGTAGACCAGAAGGTCAGAGATAGGTCAGGGAATCCAAAGGAAGAAGAGTTGCTTGGAGAGTAACTCTAGATATATTTAAATTGAGATATAAGACCAGTATCATGACTTATATTTTACAATTGAAGGAATGAGGCTCAGATTAAGCCTGGAAAGGAGAGCTTGCTTTTATCTTCTTAATGCAAAATTTGACATCGATAGGAGTAACTGGAAAGTCCTCTGAGCCTAGGGAGTATGGTATTTTTTATCTTATCAGATGGTATCTCTATGTTTATTCTAAAGGTTAGGTTATTTGTCTCTTTCACTTTCTTTACCTTTCTGTATTTTCAAAATTTTCTACAAAGAACAATGAATGTGTAACTTTTGTAACAAGATAAGTCATAAATATGTTGTGAAATTAATTTTACAGAGGCACAATGTACATATTATAAACAGCAACCATTTTATGTGACCATTTCAATAACCTTTGATGAATTCATGTGCTCTGTGACAACCACCACAATCACAAGACAAAATTTTCATTGTCCCAAAAAATTTCCTTGTGCCTCTTTCCAAATGATAACCTCATACACTCAGCCTCAAGTGACCACCAATCTGCCTTCTGTCACTATAGATTGGTCTTTTCTAGAGTTTCAAATAAATGGAATCCTACTAGTCAAACTACATATACTCTTCTGTGTTTTTTTTTTTTTTAAATCAGCATAAAGCTTTTAACATTCGTCTATATTGTTGCAAATATCAGCAGTTTGTTACTTCTTATGGCTGAAAACTAGTCCATTCTGTGAATAAAATAAAGGATGTTTATTCATTCACCTGTTGATGGGCATTAGAGTCGTTCCCAGTTTGGGGCTGTTATGCATAAAGCTGATAAAAAAATTTGTGTACAAATCTTTGTATGGACATATGTTTTCATTTTTCTCATGAAAATACCAAGGAGGGAAATTTCAGGTCTATATTGTATGTGTATGTTTAACTTTATAAGAAGCTAACTTATACATTCTACCCTCCCATCAACAGTGTGTGAAATTTCCAGTTACTACACATCTTTGACAAAACTTGGTATTGCCAATGTTACCAATTTTAAACATTATGGTATGTATATGGAGCCCTGGTGGCATAGCAGTTGAGAACTCAGCTGCTAACCAAAAGGTTGGCAGTTCAAATCCACCAGCTACTCCTTAGAAACTCTATGGGGCTCTTCTACACTCTTCTCTAGGGTCACTGAGTTGGAATTGACTCAACGGCAATGGGTTTGATTTTGGTTTGGTGTGTATATAGAGGTATCTCATTGTCAATATAATTTGTATTTCTCTGATGACAGGATGTTGAGCATCTTTCCATGTGCTTATTCGTCCTTCATATATCTTCTTTTGTGAAGCATTTATTTCAAAAGTTGTGTCCATTTGTAAAATCGATTATTTGACTTATTATTAAGTTGCAAGAGTTCTTTAAATATGGCTGTAAGTTCTTTGTCAGATATATATGTGAATATTTTCTCCCAGTCTGTGGTTTGCTTTTTTACTTTCTTAACAGTGCCTTTTTTAAAAATTTATTTTCTTTTTTGCTATTGTTGTTGAGAATATACACAGCAGAGCATACAGCAATTCAACAATTCCTACCTGTGCAATTCAGTGACATTGATTCCATTCTTCAAGTTGTGCAACCATTTTCACCCTCCTTTTCTGAATTTAACAGTGCCTTTTAAAGAGCAGAATTTTTTATTTTATTTTTTTTTAACTTTGAGGAAGTCCAATGAATCCGTTTTCAATTTACAGTCAGTGCTTTTGGTGTCCTATGCATGAAATCTTTGTCAAATGTGCGAAAAAAAAAAAAGACAGACAGATCCAAGTGGTTTTCCTAAGTACATTCCTTGTCGTCACTCTTAAATGTGTCCTGGTTTGGATGGTAAAATATAGGGTAAGATGGTAAGAGAGACAGTATTCTTCTTAAACTAGGGATTACTCTCCTTTTGTCTTATCCACAGCAAATCTCTCCTTTAGAAAGACGTTATCAAGTGAGTACTTAAAACACGAGTTCAGTTCTTTTCATACCTAAATACTTATCTCCACACCAATCAAAACCAGAGAAAAAAATATAGGTGTCAGAGTAAATACAAGATTAGTAAAATTCAAATAAATATTCCTACCAAATATTATTGAATATTTATTTACTGAGGGTCACTTCAAGATAGAAACTTTACTTAAACCAAAAACAAACAGATTAAAGAATGAAACTGTAACATAATTAACTGTTGGAATTGTTCACTCCTGCTGCGAAATGGAGCCCTGGTGGCGCTGTGGTTAAGCACTCACCTGACAACCGAGAGGTCAGCGGTTTGAACTCACCAGCCACTCCATGGCAGAAAGACGTGGCAGTCTACTTCTGTAAAGATTTACAGCCCTGGAAACCCTATAGGGCAGTTCTACTCTGTCCTACTGGGTGGCTGTGAGCTGGAGTCAACTTGATGGCAATGGGTTTGGGTGTTGGCTTGGTTGTGAAATGAGTCAAACATTTCTGGCTCAGATCATAAGCAATTGCCTCACAGAACCTACTTCTTGAAGACCAAAATCTATCTCCTGAAGGGACGATTAAAAAGTCAGAGTATACTGTTGTTAATGTAACAGATATGCAAGCACCTTATAAAGAAAAAGGAAAAGAAGATGAGCCTTTTTCCAGATGGTTAAAAGCTATCCTCACCCCCCTATTCCTGATAACCTCACTCCTTTGACTTAGTTTTGATGTAGGAGAAAAACGAAAAAGCTCACTTGGCTCTTTAATCTCTTAACTGGTACATAGGGCACACCCAGCATCCTTCACTGGCTTAACAATACATTAACCCTTAAGAGTAGAAAGGATATCGTTTGAATATTACAGCTTTGTCTCTGGAACAAAGGATGCTTGGGGAATACTAAGAATACTTCAATATCGCTTAAATTTGGGGCAAAGGACAATCCTTGACCAAAAGAACAAGTTCACATTTCAGAAAAAGTTTAACTACACTCTAGGCAAAAACATCATTTTCTCTATAACTTTTTAATGTACAAAATAGTCTGTTTCTATCAAATGCTTTCTATAAACAATTTCTCTCGGGAGTACTTTTGTAATAAATAGGAGGAACGGGCACTATATTTACAGTTTTAGTCATTTACTAGCAAAAAACATCAGCTTTAAGTACCTTCTCAATTGATGCAATTACAATACCAAAATGTTTTCCTACTGTGTTTCCATTCCTGAAGAAAATGTAATATATACTATAAGCCTTAATGTAAGAAAGGGCCAGGATTTGAGACTCCCCTGTCTCCCCTAAAAATGAAGTATCAGCAATGTAAGCTGTCAACCTAATTCTCTGCTGCAATCAGGGAAATGAAAGAAAAGATTCAGTAAATTAAGCTCTTCTAATCAAATTGCTGGAAAATTGTAGCATCCTGAAACTCGCAGATGTCTGCCCTTTCAGAACACCAACAATCTAAGGGAGTGATGCCAAAGGATTTGCAAATGTTTTCTTTTTCATTATGTTAATAATCATTAAAAAAAGAAAAGAATATGGATAAATCAAGGCATATGTTGGGTCTTGCTAAATGACTCCATTAAAATTTGCCTATACTAAAATATAATTGTGACCAAAGTCTAAATATTTAGATGAACTTATCAGAATACAATGGAGTCTAACAAACTTTGGATATGGGAAATCTTTTTTTTTTCCCCCTTCTCTTAAAAAACAAACAAAAAAGTGTTTCACTAAATTTTATATTGTAAACATTCAGAAAAGTAATCCAAGCATTTTGTTTTTAGTAGTATGACAAACTCTTAAGCTATATTCACTCTGCTTTATCACATCCACTGATTTTTTTTTTAATATCAACAAACATATTTTCCTCAAACCTCTCATTAACTCTTTTTTTAATACCTTTCTATTCTCATGCCATGGTGATCCCAAGCGTGTCAGAGTAGAACTGCACTCCACAGAATTTTCAGTGACTATGATCTTATGGAAGTAGATCTCTACACCTTTATTCAACAGCACTGATGGGTGGATTTGAAAGTCAGACCTTTTGGTTAGCAGCGAGGCTCAAACTGTTTGCACTGCTCAGGGTTGCCATTAGTCAGAATTCCCTGGATGGCAGTAAGTTTGGTTTTGATTTATTCTCATTTCATGGGCGTGGTGGGTGTGTGTTGTACTTTTGGAATCCTGTATGTTTTTGGCTTCCTAACACATCAATTTTAATTTGGGTAACCTCCACTCCCTCATTTTGGGCAGACTCTGTTGAACTGTAAATCAAGGTCTCTGCTCTCTCCTAGTCAAGTGGAAGACATAATGTCTAAGCTAGGTCATCAGTCTCCCTCTTGTAGCTTTGAATATTAATCCAAGGGAACCAAAGCAGGGGAGGAACGTGTAGGGCATATTCATTTGAAGATGCCATCTTTGCAAATACTCCCTATTGCTTGGTTTCTACCTTAGTCCTTTTTTGTTTTTTTCTCTTCTGCTTCCAATCCTAGGTACAGGTAACAAGCCTCATATTCGTTCTATGAGCTTCTTCGGATGCAGGTGATACATTTCTTTTTAAAATTAACCACAATTTATTTCTGAGGTCTGACACCAAAAAAAAAAAAAAAAAAGTCTAACTGGCACAGTGGATATGTCTTTATTTATACCTCTGAAGTTATCAATAGTTCTTAATAATTTTCCTACTTGTTCTGTAACTATTTCTCTGGTTGCTAGCTTTTCTATCATTGAATTTTTTTGCCTCTATTTTATGGTGTTAGAATCCCTGGGTGGTGTAAATCGTTAACGCGCTCTGCTGCTAACTGAAAGGTTGGCAGTTTGAGTCCACCAAGAGGTGCATCAGAAAAAAAGGCCTGGAGATCTACTCTAGAAAAATCAGCCATTGAAAACCCTATGAGAACAGTTCTGCACTGACACACACGAAGTCACCATGAGTCAGAATCAACTGGACAGCAACTACTTTTTGTTTTTTTACTGCATGGTATTGGTTTTTCTTAAGCAATTAGTGAATATTAGGATTCTGTATTCTTTGAAGAATAAGGGGTCTGTTTACTGTAGCTTGCCTTCAGTTATAGTGTGAGGGGTGTGAGATTTGGTGCCAGAAGCCATATTAGTGCCTCTAGCTAGCTCATCTTCTGGGCACAGGGATTCCACTTTCTACCTCTCAGGTCCAGGCACTATGCTCTGTAATCACCATTTGACTAAGGCAGAGTGGTGGGGGTGGGGGGAGGGTCTAGCAATATGGATAAAGAGATAAAAAGGCCCAACATTACCTTCTGCTCTGGATTGAATTCTTCACACAATTACCATATGGATTGCTCCCAGGCCCCCTCTTATCCTTTAAATTCTTTGTCTTTGAACTTGGCTCACCTTCAGAACTCTCTCTGGCCTTTTTCAACAATCTACTAGGGTAGATACAGTTCTGTCAATCTCAGAACACATGCCTTCTGCCTTTCAAAAATTTCTCAAATAGTATTGATGAAAATATTTTCTTGCTTTTGCACATTAATGTGGAGTAATTCTATTATGAAGATTTTTTTTTCTGTCATTTCTAGGAATTCAGGGTATGACATGCAAGTATGCTCAGTCCAGTTAAAGCAAAGACAGGATGAATTGATATACCTGAAGCATATGTGATAGTCATAATAGCCCATAAAATATAATGGTCTGGAAAAATGCCTACTATAGGTCTAGAGAGTCTGAAGTCATCAACATATAAATGGAAGTTAAACAATGGTAACACACTGGAAAGATTATATAGAGGAAGGAGAACATGAAATATTGAACCAACCACAACATTAATATTTAATGAATGGACAGAGGGAGAGAAGGGATTGAAGATGCAAAATAAGAGCAGTCCTAGGAATGACTGGGTCCACAGAAGTTACATTTTAAGTTTCCACTATCCCTTTTTTCTTTCAGTCAATTTAATTGCAGTTCAATATGTACAGATAAAAAGTGAAGTCCATCTGCCTCCCAAATTTCTATGTTTATCATTTGTCTATAAACAAAGTTTGAATTTTATACTTTCAGGCAATAGATCTATTTGCATAACCCAGAACAACATCTTACTTGTTTATTGATTAACGAACTAACTTGCCATTGAATCGATTTCAACTCATGGCAACCCCATGTGTTTCAGAGTAGAACTGTGCTCCATAGGGTTTTCAATGGCTGTGATCTTACAGAAGTATATGGCCAGGACTTTCTTTTGAGGTGTCCTTGGGAGCATTCAAACCGCCAATCTTTCCTTAGTACCCAAGTGCTTAGCCACTTGCACCACCCAAGGACTCGTTTTACTGATTAGTCAATAATGATGATGATGATGATGATAATGGCAAATAGTGAGCATATTGTTTGACTAATATTGCTAATTCACTGTTCCCTGTTGTCTTAGTTTCCTAGGACCACCATAATAAAGTACCATAAAGGGGTGACTTTAAACAATGAAGTCTATTTTCTCATAGTTCTCAAAGCTGAATGCCCAAATCAGAATCTTAGCCATGTCGACTCCTTCTGTGAGCCTCTCGCCTTGTTTCTGGTGACCACCAACAATCCTTGGTGTTCCTTTGCTACTTAAAGATGCATCTGCCCCTGTCTCACATGGCATCTTCACCTGTGTGTCTGTCTGTCTGTACTCTTCTTTGTAAGACCCAGCTCAGAAGAGTCTAGGTTTAGGAACTACCCTACTCTCAACTGTGGAATTGGAGAAGAATCTTGAATACACGATGGATTGTCAGAAGACGGAACAAATTGGTCTAGGAGGAAGTACAGCCAGAATGTTCCTTAGAAGCAGGAATGACGAGACGTCAGCTCACTTACTTTGAACTCGTCATGAGGAAAGACCAATTGCTAGAAAAGGACAACACGTTTAGTAAAGTGCAAGCTCAGTGAAAACAAAGAAAACCCTCTGTGAGATGGATCGACACAGTGGCTGCAACAACGGGCTCAAACATACCATCAATTGTCAGGATGGTACAGAAGCAGGCAATATTTGGTACTATTATACGTAAGGTCACCAAGAGTCAGAGCTGACTCAAAGGCAATGAACAACTGTGCTGGTACAGCTTAATTAACATAACAAAAGAAAAATCCTCTTTTCAAACAGGATCACAGGTACAGAGGTTAGAACTTGAATGTATATGGGTGAGAGGAGCACAATTCAATCCATAACATTTGTCGCTATCTTAAATTGAGTTGGATTCTGAATTTTCAGGAGTGAATCATTAATCAGGTTTGCATTTTATACTTAACATCAAAACTTTAGCTCAGATTGTTAAAAATCGATCACAGTAGTCTTCACAAATGACTGACACAGGCTTTGCAGAACCACCCAATGCTTCTCCTGCTAACTTTATTGATAAAGCAGCATTTTGAAGAGCTCATTACTGAATAACATCTAAAAGTTCTCTGTGAAATACACAGTACATCATGTGCATGGATACTCAAAAATGATTTTGATTTGGAATAAGAGAACAGTGAAGAATAACAACATTTGCATCGATTTATCTACATTGGGGGCTATCTTGAGAGCTTAATGTGTCTAATTGCTTCATTTTGTTGTTGCTTCCCAGCTAACTAAAAAATCAATAACTTCTCCTGTACTTCATATTTAATTTCCTAAGGCTATGTGGTTGTGACTTAGAATTTGTTCTTCCTTATATGAAAGGCATTAATTAATTGCCTGTTGTATACTCAGCACTATGCAGGTTCCTTCTGATACTGAAGTCAAACTCTTGTACTGACATTTTGTAGCTTCACTTGTCTATTTTATCTTCTCTGCTTCGATGGCTTAAAAACCTAATTTGAAAAATAACTCAGGCAAATAATTTAAAATTTAACCAGAGTGACAATATTTTCACTTCAACTTCCTTATCAGGATTTATGCATGAATTATTTAGACAATTTTATCTTTATAAAGATGAGTTTTGAATATAGGATATTCTCAATATACAAATGAATTGTTTTTACCAAGTCTATGTAAATGAATATTATGAACTTGGAAGGTCTTTCCCCACAGAAATAAGGGTACAAATCATAATAACCCCTTATGTTTGTCTAATGGAGGGCGGTGGTGGTTCAGTGGTAGAATTCTTGTCTTCCATGCAGGAGGCCTGGGTTCGATTCCCGGCAAATACACCTCAAGCACAGCCACCACTCATCTGTCAATGGAAGCTTGTACGTTGCTATGACACTGAATGGGTTTCAGTAGGGCTTCCAGACTAAAATATACTAGCAAGAAAGTCCTGGCAATCTAATTCTAAAAAAAGAAAATCAACTAATGAAAACCCTATGGATTACAATGGTGTAATTCCACTGTGCATGGGGTCATCATGAGTTGGGTCACCTTGAGGCAGGGCTGAGTTGGCAACAGCTAACAACAACAACAACAACAACATGTTTGTCTAGCATGTTACGGTTTCCAAGATAGCTTCACAACTATTTTTTTATTCATTCTGGAAAGAACTCTTTAGGAAGTCATACAGGTATTGCAATTTCCTTTGAATAAATGATCAAAACCAGGCTCAAAGATGCTGTGATTGGCCCAAGATCATGTGACCGGTAAGAGGAAACATTGGAGTTAGAACTCAGTTTTGTGGCTGCCAGAGTAGTACTTATTCCACTACAATGTGTTTCTCATAAATGTTGATTAAGTTACTTGATCTTTCAAAAGCTCTATGAGCATATATTGAACATTTTCTTTAAATAATGTTAGAAAACAGTGCAACGTTAGTAACTAAGTTAAAGAAAGCAAAACAGACCAATTACGACACTTTACATCTATTTCTAAAGAGACTGCTTGAATAAGAATATGTTTAATTGGATGAGAATGAGGAAGCTGATGATGATTTGCAGGGATTCTGAAGGGACCCTTAATTAATTTTTCAGGATTTAGGTGAAATGGGAAAACGAGGCTGCAGCTATGTTTCTTTCCTATGAATTGTACTTCACAACGTGTGGTTATTCTCTTATATTCAAGCATATATACATATATATGAAATTAAAATATATATGTATATATACATGAAATTAAAAAATATATATGTATATATGGAAAACCTCGTGTCCCAACGATTAAGAGTTTGGCTGCAAACCAAAAGGTCGGCAATTCAAATCAACCAGGTGCTCCTTGGAAGTCCTATGGGGCAGTTCTACTCTGTACTATAGGATCACTATGAGTTGGAATCAACTCAACGACACTGGGGTTTTTTATATGTATATATATACACATATATATAAAATGACAGTGATCTTTTTTGGAAGAATCTTTTATCAATCAAAAGAGAAAAGAAAGAAGAGAGAAAAGCTGATGAGGGAATTTATTAAGGTAATATGAGATAGTTGAAAGACAAAGTAGAGAAAGATTATATTCAAAAAAGAACCTTTTAATGTGAATTAAACTGAAACGTAAGGGAAGAAAAAAATGAACAAAAATGGTAAGTATGAAGTATGAAAGTTAACAGAGAAGAGGGAGAATGAAGACATGGCCCCGTCCTTCTTATTCCTTTCTCTGGAAGGGCCTTAGAAAAGCTCAGAAGATACACGTGGCAGACGACCTCTAAGATGGCCCCTGTGATCTCCACCTTCTAGTTCCAGCCCTTGTGTAGTCCCTTCCCTTTGACTGTGGGCTGGATTTAATGACTTGTTTCTAGTGAACAGAATGGGGCGGAGATGATGGGATGTCATTTCTGAGATTGGGTTAATTCTGAGACTTTAATTTTTGTCTTGAGCACCTGCCCTAGATCTTTCATCTCTCTTTCTCTCTGTCCCTCTCGCTCTCCCTGTCTCTCTCAATCCCAATCTCTCACATATCACTTGCTCTGGGGGAAGCCTTATATGAGCAGACCTATGCAGTGGCCCACATGGCATAGCAAGGAAATGAGACAGTCCATGAAGAACTGAAGCTTAAGAATAACCACATCCATGAATCTTTCAGCACCAATTGAGTTTTGAAATGACTATAGTCCTGACCTGTTTTACTATTCTGAAACAAAATTAATAGATAATAACCCATCTATGTGCAGAATTTCAAAAATGCAATATAATGCTCTAACTATAATACAAAGGAGAAATAAAAGAGAATAATTTAATATAATGTAATAAGCATTTCAGTATATAAATTCTCTGGAATGACTACACTTGAAGACATATTGAAGTAGTCAAATACTTGAATTTATATGTGAGTCCCTGTGAGCTTCAAAAGCAAACTGTTACTGTTGCATTGCCTCCTCAAATACTACCAGCAGCATTGCCGGTGGTAATGGAGTTTTCTAAAATGGTAAACAACTCTTGGAATAATGAAAAAAAGCAGTAACTTCCCTTGATTTACATTATAATTTCATCTCTGGAATATAGTTAGGGTATTATACTAAATTTAAAAAATTTTTCTAGTAGGCAGATTAACCAGTAACCAGTTGCTATCAAGTCAATTCCGACTCATGGCAAACCCATGTGTATCAGAGTGGAGCTGTGCTCCACAGGGTTTTCTCTGGCTGGTTTTTAGGAAGTACATCATCAAGCCTTTCTTCCGAGGCACTGCTGGGTGGACTTGAACCAACAGCCTTTCCTTTAGCAGCCAAGTGCATTAACCTTTTGCAGTATCCAGGGACTCCTTAGATAAATTATTATCTATTAATTGAATTTCGGAATAGTAAATCAGACATAACAAAGTAATTATTATCAAAAAAAGGACTTTCAGTCTAATAGGACTGACTATTATTTAAGAGAAAAAAAAACACACATAAATCTAGAGAGAATCTTGAATTGACTGGATGGGGAGTAAAACATCAGCTCAGCAATTTAAGTGCTAACAGATGTGGGGGTGATCAGTTGTCTCTAACTCAAGAAATTCCTGGTTAATAATTTATGATTCCTCTTAACATAAACACTGTAGCCTTGCATTTTGCAAGATATTGATTTCCTGTAATCTTTGACACTTCAAGTCCAACTATTGTCCCTCTTTTTTTTTTATTACCTTTTAATTAGTCAAGATTTACTTCATTTTACAATAAATTTTAGCTCTGCTTTCTCTCTCTGTCCGTGTTGATCAGATGATTTAGCAATTCACACTCAAGCTAGAACAAAGTTACATTTTAATCCTTGAGAAATTCTAGAAGGTTTGTAATGTGAGTCAAATATGGGATGGGCATTAATTTTAGACCATCCTTCAACAGAAATGTAGCAATGTAGTGGAATTGGATTCATAACAGGATTGGTTTTGATACTGTTGTCTGAACATCTGTAATTTAATATATGTGTTGTTCTTCATTCAATTTTTACTTTATGATTTTTTCATGATTTATGAATATCACTATCTGGAGATACTATAGGCTATCAAGCAATGAAGCCATAGAAAATATTCTAATAATCCTGTAGGCATTAGTAAGTAAAAATGTTGTAATCTCCACAGTAGTGATCACAGCATAACTAACATGTGTGAAGGATATTGGTCTCTATTGGCAGCTGCAAATAGACAGGAAGGAAGGAGAGATGAAAGAAACTGAGAAGGGAAGAAGGTGTGGTTATTTAATGCCAGGGCAATTGCTTTGAAAGGTTGATGACTCTGGTGGTTTCAACTGGTCAATTGTGCTGAGTAGTAAAAATCCCAGGGTCATTTTAAGAAAAGCTTCCTAGTTTTCAGAATCATACTGCGTTGACATAAAACTCCATAACTCAAAACTGTAAAACCTACACCCTATATTAAAAAACAGAAAAATCAAAGACATCTCTTACTACACACTATTGACTTTCCAGGATAATAACGCCTTGCATTCTTTTCTGCTTTTAGGCTTCTTTGCCTTGCCTGCAGCTCTTTTGAAAGTTAAAAATATTGAACTTGGCCTACAACCTTGTGCTCCTCCATATGCACACAGGTCATTAAGAGTTTATTTTCTTTCAGTTATCTTTGTGGTCAATGGGGTATTAATGGAACTTTTTATGAATTCTTTACATCTACCTTTAGTTGTGAAACTGTGCCCTGAATATGTCTCAGCACTTAATTTGCACAAAGCCAGTTGATCCTCTATTTCAGCCTGCAGAGTAATTGTCATGGACTTTCCTCAAGCCCCAACTCTACCCCTTCCCTTGGCACTTGGATCAAATGATCTGGCTTCTTTCATTTAAAAAACAAGGTCCTCAACTTCCTTCCTCTATCTCAAAACCTAGCTCTAGTTTTTACCTATATTTAACACCTTCACTCCCTTCTCAGTAAAGGAATGGCCTTATTCTGTTCTAAGGCTAAGCCCTCCATCTTTATAATCTTAAATCCATTCCCTGCTATGTTTTCCATAAAGTTGTCTCTTGAATTATTCCCACTCTTATTTATTCAATTTCTTCCTCCCAGTTTTTCTTTCTTCACAGCCTAAAACAAACACACTCAAAATCCCCACCCCCTAAATTCCTTCACCCTGGCTCCTCAAGTTACTGTCCTATATCTATAATTACTATCATTATCAACATTTTTAAAAGAATAATGTTATTGTCCCCACTTACTTTCTTCAGCCTACTCAAATTTGGCTCTTGCTGAAGGCGATTGAAAAGAAATTTTCCTCATATGGTCTCCTCTGCTCACTTGCTTAACATTGTTTTATTCATCACTGCATTCTGAATGCCTCATTGTTAGTAGATGCTCAATAAAAACTTGCTAAATCAATTAAGGATCAAATTATTCTCAAACTTCTTACTAAACTATCCAAAAAAAAGAGAACTAAATCTGTTGCCATCGAGTCAATTCCGACTCATAGAGACCCTATAGAACAGAGTAGAATTGCCCCGCAGGGTTTCCAAGGAGTGCCTGGTGGATTTGAAGTGCTGACTTTTCGGTTAGCTGCCGAGTTCTTAAATATTGAGCCCCCAAGGCTCCAGACAATCCAAAGGCCTCAATAATCAGTTTCAAATATTTATCTAGTTTCATATACTGCTATTTAAATTATGCATCCTCCATTTCAATCAAATTAAACACAGTTAGAGCCCTCCATCTCTGTCTTTATTGATTTGTTCGTGGAAGAGCTTTCTCTTTCTCTCTGCCTGTTAAACCCTACCCAGAAGAATAATAATGTTTAAGGGCTGTATTAACTATTTTTATTACCCACCCATCCTTTAATGGTCATATGAAATGTCTTATTATCACCACTGGAAGGAAAAAGAGCTGTTCCTTTTATACCACCCCCTCCTCCCAGAACCCAAGAAGCTTTTCTCCCACTTTCTTCTCATTAGATTGAATGTCCTTATGTGGCTGCGACTGTATCCCACTGATCTTAGTCTTCTCCCACCTCTCCCATAACCTCAAGGACAGAGCTTTCTATCTGGCAGTAACCACAGTCTTCCCTGTGTTGTTTTTGTTAGGTGCCATTGAGCTGGTTCCAACTCATAGTGACCCTATGTACAACAGAGCAAAACATTGCCCAGTCCTGTCCCATCCTCATAATCTTTGCTATGTTTGAGCCTATTGTTGCATCCACTGTGTCAATCCATCTGGTTGAGAGTCTTCCCTTTTTTGTTGAACTTCTACTTTACTTTCCCTTTGAGGGGTCAGATTTGGCTCAGCCGGGCATTATCACAGTCAGTGGAAGCCAGAGAGGAGACCAGAGGCTAAAATTTGCTGTGGTTTCCTCCAGTTAAACATAGAACACAGCGAATAACTCTAAGCAACATACTGGGCCAAAAATCATAATTTAGGAAATCAAAAGTGTTCTTCAAATGCATAGTGTGGTGAGTGGATTGGGCAAAATTAAGTATATGCTCCCCTCAGTTGGTGGGGCATTGGAGCTAGAGTGCCACTTACCTGATGATATAGTCATTGTTTGAGGAAAGTTTAAAAATTCAAATCAACAAGTCTGAGATTAATTGAAAATTACAATCAGATTCAAGGATAACAAAGTGTCATAGTCCCAGATCAAATGTATGCTCTGTTAAAAGTGAAAGCAAAGAGATTTACTCGGGAAATAAAGCAGCCAGGCTGGGAAACAACGGTGTAATGCAAGATCACAATGTGTTCCAATTCATTGGAAAAGAGGTGGATCTTTTATAGGGTAAAATGGGGAAGGGAGTACGTGACCACTGTCATAGGGAGGCTTTTACAAGCATGGGCCTGGGGGTGGTAAAAGAGTCACAAGACAACCACAAGTTAAAGTTTTGCATTCTCAGCTGGTCTATTTTCTAACGTAGACTTCTAGGAGTTAGCTTAGTAAGCAATTTTCTGATATATCTACGTATACATTTGTTCCTGGGGCATACTGCACAAGCATTCTCTAGTACACTCCTGATAGACATTTCTTGACAAACATTTCTTCATAAACTGCATCCCTGCCCTCTCCATGTCTGCTGAGTGTGGTTAAAGTTTTACAAGAAGTTACATGTCACCAGACTCAAAATCATAGGCTCTATTCTTAGGAAGGCAGAAAGGAGGGCTTCGGACAAGCTAAAATTTAATTCAAAATTGAGTTTGGGCTGAAGTAGCCATCAGCCATCTTTGTCAGGCCAAGAGCCTCAGTTTAAAGTTTTGAGTACTCCTCAACAAGAGAATCCAACACCTGGGTGACAAATCCAGTAGAAGCCAGAGGAGAGAAAACAAATACGAGAGAAGAGCCAGAAGAGTTGCTGATGTGAGCAGAAAAGGGGCGTGTGACGTGAACAATTAAGACCAGTTCATGGCACAAAGTAATAGATAACAATATCAACAACAATAATAGCCATTATTATCCTTGTAGCTTGGGTCCAGTCAGAGGCTGAGATCTAGGAGAACAATCAGAGAGGCAGTATCTTTGAAAAGATGTAACTCAAAAATTCAAGTAATGAGTCAAACAAGCTATTAATATGTAGCCCTTTGGGACATATAGTAAAAGGGTCCAAGACAGAGGTGTTAACCTGGGCTATACTAGGCCCAAGATGAAGTATATATGCTAAGCCCCACGTCAACAAACCAGAGTCTAACTAAGTCTCTATTTCCTGTAAATGTTTGACCTTCCCAAAAGCCAAAACCTAAGTTAACCAATCTGCGCTTGCTGACTTAGCTACAGTATATGACCTGGCTACGGAAGTTCCCAATATCCTGTATAAGGAAACTGACTTAGAACTAACCACTTTTTGCTTAGTATAGGTTTCTTGTTTCTGTGTGTCTTTTGCCTATAAAACCCTTCTGCTTTGTACCTGTCTTCGGAGCACTAGTGTGACTTTCAATCTAGAGGCTGCCCTATTCATGCATTGCTAAATAAAACCAATGAGTTCGAACAAAAATGAATGTTTTGTTGAAATTTCTTTTAACAGTGGAAACCAGGTAAGAGCAAAGACCAAAGTCTCAAAGTTGAATGTGAGAGGCAGAGCCTAGAGAATTACTCCAAGGTGACTAGAATGTAGCTGCCTTGATTTTATTATGTGGTACGTGTGACTGTTACCTGGAGTGTGGCCAGGAGTTGACCTGTGTATCTAAGATAAACTCCTCCCAGCAAAGGTTTCCCCAGAATTAACTTGTATGGCTGGAGAATTCATCTTAAAGTAGAAGTGAGTACTTGTGTCTGAACCTTACCCCAGGAATCCCTTTGGTTTCTGGGGAGAAACCACTTGACATAGTCCTAGGTCATGCTTTTCCACTAGTCTCATACTTAACTTTGGGGACTATGATCCCCAAAATGTGAAATTAAAAAGGCAAAAATAATAGCTTTGGAGGGATCGGAGGGTGGATGTAAAAACGATGAAAATTGGTAGAGATGAGAACTGTCACTCTAATTTGAGGAGTGACAGGAGAAGATATTGCTGGAAAGAACAGGAACACAGCAAAATAAATGATTTGAGTTGAAATTTGGAGCCCCATCAGTGACTAACAGAAACTAGAGGTGAAACCAAAAAACCAAATCCATTGCCAGAGACCCCATTGGACGGAGCAGAACTGCTCCATAGGGTTTCCAAGGCTGTAAATCTTTATGGAAACAGACGGTCACATCTTTCTCCTGCAGAGCAGCTGGTGGGGTCAAACTGCTGACCTTTTGGTTAGCAGCTGAGTGCTTTCACCACTGTTCCACCAGGGCTCCTGAAACTGGAGATAGGTGTGGAATAAAGAGGGCATTGATTCCAGGCTCCACCTGCAGTGCTAGAGGCAAGTCTGAGCCAAGGGCTTCTGCAATCAATCACATGCCAGTACAGGGTAGGGCTCTGGATTTTCATTTGGTTGTGTATGGGGTTGTGTGCTGTATTTCATCCCAGAGACCATTTCAATTGTTAAGCAAGAGGAGTTGAGTGTTTAAGAGCTCTAACTCAGTGAGTCACACTGGACTCTGAAACCTGGCTTTGCCACCTGTTAACTGTGTGACATAAAGTAAGTTACTTAACTTGATTTGTAAATTTATTTAACTTATTTAACTATCTAGGCCTCATTTTCTTCATCTGAAAATGAAATAATTTTCACTTCATAGATTTGTTCTATGAGAAAGTAACATCTTGACCATAGCCCATGACATAATGTTGTTGTTATTGTTAGGTGCCATGGAGTCGATTCGGCTCACAAAGACTCAACATGACAGAGAAGAACTGCTCCATAGGGTTTTCTTGGCTGCAATCTTTACGGAAGCAGATTGCCTGATCTTTCTCCCAGTGAACATCTGTGTGGATTCAAACCACCAACTTTTGGCTTAACTGTTTGCACCAGCAGAGCACTAAATAAATTATGGTTTTTGTTGTTTTGTCAATATTATTGTAGTTACCTTTGCTGCATCTTACATCTTATTATTCCAGGTTGCTTCCACCGCCATTGTAGGCAGTGATTGTCTTCAGCACCCTCAAAATACTTCGATGAATGGGCAAAACCAAGAAGAGTGGGAAAGGAGGTTGAATAAATGATCTGGTAAAGATTTTTTTTTTATGGAATGAATAAAATATAACTAATAAGGTCACTGTCATATCCTTAAAGCATAGCATAAACACAAATTGTAAGGAAGCTTCACAAAGGGACTGGTGATAACTCATAATATGAGTGGCTCAAATTCTGCAAGATCTGTTAAAAGCAGGTTGGAGAGGGCTACTAAACCACTGACGGATCATAATGAAGGAAATGTTTAGGTGCTTTCAGAGGGATAGCTCTCTGTTTCAAGCACTGGTAAATTTCTCTAACAACAAGCTCCACCCACTAGTAGCTGAATGTGTGCAAAGGTGATTCTCCTGGGTTTATCTACTCCCCACACTCTCAGCGGAGAATCTGAAAATTCACAAACCACTAAGGATATTTAAGGTACTCAAGCTCCCTAGTTAGGGCCATGGAGCCAGAAGGCTAGCAGGACTTTTAGACAAAGAATTGAAACACGTTCACTCAGCCTAATGAAAAGGGAAGCAAGAAAAAAAAATTAATTACTGAGAAATTACAATTTGAAATTGTTCCCAAGACAAGCCCAGACTACTCTTCAGGATTTGACTATTCATAGAATTGGTAGCCTAGACTACCAACCACTCTGACCAAGATCACAATAGAGGGTCCTGGGCAGAGTGAGAGAAAAATGTAGAACAAAAATCAAACCCATAAAAAAATTAAAATAAAAACAGCTTTACTGGTCTGGTAGAGACTGGAGGAATCCCAGAGACTGTGGTCCTAAGACACCCTCCTATCGTGGAACTGAAGCTATTCCCAGAGACCACCCTTCAGACAAACAATAGACAGGCCTACAAAAATAAACAATAACACCCAAGAGGAACGAGCTCCTTAGGATAGTTATATGAGACCCAAAGGGCAAAATCTGCCCAAAAGCAAAGCAGAGAAGGCAGGAAGTCATAGGAAAACCTGACAAAAGTAATGGAGAACCCAGGGTGGAAATGGTGAGAGTGCTGACACATTGAGAGGACAGAGACCAAAGTCTTGGAATATTCTGTGTACAAACTGTTAAATAGGGAACAATTTTTCTCTGTAAACATTCACCTAAAGCGCAATAAAGTGTTAAAAAAAAAAAAGAAAAAGAAGAATTGGCAGCCTAGATTTCCTTCAGAAAATCCATTTACATAAGCTAGCATTCGTGGCAGCTAAAGAACATTTCTGGGGGCACGTGGGCGGGGAGGGAAGGGAAGAGGAGTGTAATTCTCAAATTTTCCTTAAAATTATAGTTTATACATATAGAGATTCGTTTGACATATTGAGATGCGGAAGTGGAATAGAAGAATTGTCCTGATAAAAGCACTATTTCAAAAAAAGTGTTATCTGAGCCTCTGAGAGAAAATTCACCATAAAGGAATCAGAATGTTAGCAATACTAGCTGAAAATTCCGGAAGTATTGGGTTTAGGGAAAAGGTGGTAGCTAGTGCATGAACCTCTCGCTACCCAGATAACATAGTGGGCAATGTATGATTTGGGGGGAGTGAGTAGGGGTGGGGGTAACGGACAGTAATTGTTAATTATGTAACATTCGGGGCCCAAGTCATCCTGACATTGGACCTCCGATAACCAAACCAATTTAGAGACAGGAAGATTGTCCTGCTTATTCCAAAAGAGACTGTCATGTTCTGACTAGTCTGGGAAAACTACCAAATGCAGAGTTCTGCAGAGACAGACTACAGAGGCTGAAGCCAACAACAAGTGGCAGCTTTAACCAACTCGTGGTCGCTTGAAAGACACCACTTGGGGAATCCCAGAAAATAACTGGAAAGGAAATAAGGAATTAGCAAAAGTTCTTTTAAATGTTTGTTTAACTTTATTTTTAACCAAAGCTAGTGAATATCTAAGTAATACACATGTTATCAAGTTTTGTCTCTATAACCACTCTACGAGGTAGTTAATACAATCCCAAGTTTATAGGAAACTAAGGATCAAAACTAAGAAACATGTCCAAGATCACAAAGCTAGTAAAATAAGAACATGGTTTTAGGCAGAATTTTGTCTTTCCCCACGTCTCACATTGTTTCTCTCATCTATTCACCTGTTGGTGGTGCTAGCAGATATATGTGAAGAAAATAAAAGCTCCATTTCTTTGAAAATGCCCTTCAACCCATTCATTTCCTGAGCCAGCTCAGCCTTGCCCTGTAGGATGAGCTGCGAAGGCTGACTCTGCTCTTTTCAGCAACTTGCATATTCTATAATGTTTTGGAGGAACAGTGTCAAGAAATCACACCCAGATGACATATCTGGTGCTTAACAGGAAAAAGCATCTCTCCTTTAACTTTGCATACTGTTTGCCAAATAGTTTTGCTTCTCCCAAATTATAACCAAATGACACAGCAATCGCCAGCTACAAGGATACACGCCATCTAAAGTTTTTTGTTTGTTTATTTGTTTGTTTTTTTAAATCAACCCGGACTGATTAATTTCGGTTGGACAACCACTCCTCTCTCTGGAGGTTTGCTTTCTGAAATATCACAACGGCATAAAAACTGGAAACTTAAAAAAGCAAGCACTCTAGTTACTCAGCCCAGAGATCCCATTTTCCCCACAGTCTCTCGCTTTAAGACATGCCATTTTATCGTCTTACTTGAGTAGGTAAGTAAAACCAGAAGCTCTTCTCAGGTACTGTTGGGCTATTGACACCATGCATTAGGAAACCACACAAGTTTTACAGTTAAACCTGATTTTTGAATCTTGATGTTCAAAATTTGTGTTTGTGCGACTTTGGGCGAGTCAAAGCCTCTCCAAGTTTCAGCCTTTTATCTATATAATATTGACACTAATACTCAGTATTAAGGT
The DNA here is from genome assembly GCF_000243295.1 of Trichechus manatus latirostris. Classification (NCBI taxonomy): domain Eukaryota; kingdom Metazoa; phylum Chordata; class Mammalia; order Sirenia; family Trichechidae; genus Trichechus; species Trichechus manatus. The sequence goes on from NW_004444084.1 coordinate 603,230, forward strand.
GGTTATGAAGTCTAAGTGAGATAAAATGCCCATCTAATACCAAACATTAAAAATGTTCTCCTCCATGTCTTCTGAGAGAGTAGACACTCACCACAAAGAATTTCCTGACCAAAATAACGGTCTACTAACCTGAACCGGAAACCTGAAATTCAAAAGACAGAGACTTCTGTAGGAAGGTAATGTATTAAACCATATCATCCATTGACACCTTACTAAAATCAGTATCTCCAACCTTTTCTGATATAACAATAAGCTGAAAGTACCACCAGTGTCATTGAATTGATTCCAACTCATGGTGACCTCATGTGTGTCAGAACTGTGCTCCATAGGGTTTTCAATGCCTTATTTTTCAAAACTAGATCACCAGGTCTTTCTTTCTAGGCACCTCTAGGTGGACTTGAACCTCCAACCTTTCGGTTAGCAGCCAAGTGTCTTAAATATTCACACCACGGAGGGTCTCCATGCTGAAAGTACTTTCCAACAAAATAAGACTCATTGTATACATTTTGATAAAAGGGAGGACAGAATAAGCTTCACTTTACGGGCACTGCCCAAGAAGGCCTGCCCTGTGTGTGCACGTGGACACTTAGAGGGGCTCTGAGCAGCAGAGAAGCCGCACCAACCCCCAGGGAGAGTGTGGGGAAGGTCTAGCAAAGGGAGAAACACTCTAAAAGGAAATAACTATGAGTCAGAGATCAATTTGCCTGCTAAGTGACAACACAAGAAAGGGTCTTAAGAATAACAGCGGGTTAAATATTCATGTATTTATTACGTACCTCTACAAGTGGAATTTAAGCTACATGAGAGATTTTGTTTTATTCACCTCTGTGTCTTTAACAGGAGCCCTGGTGGCACAGTGATTGAGCACTTGGTTGGCAGTTTGAACCCACTAGCTGCTCCATGGAAGAAAGATGTGGCAGTCTGCTCCGGTAAAGATTCACCTAAACCAAACCCATTGCTGTGGAGTCGATTCCGACTCATAGCAACCCTATAAGACAGAGTAGAACTGCCCCATAGGGTTTCCAAGGCTGTAATCTTTACGGAAGCAGACTGCCACATCTTTCCCCCATCACAGGTCAGAGGCTGGTGGGTTCAAACTGCCAACTTTTCGGTTAGTAGCCAAGCGCTTTAACCACTACGCTACCAGGGCTACTCCCATAAAGATTAAAACAAACAACAACAACAACAAAACCAAACCCCTTGCCGTCAGGTTGATTCCACAGCGACCCTATAGGACAGAGTAGAACGGCCGCATAGGGTTTCCAAGGAGTGGCTGGTGGATTCAAACTGCTGAGCTCTTAACCACTGCACCACCAGGGATCCCCATAAAGATTACAGCCTTGGAAACCCTATAAGGCAGTTCCACCCTGTCTTATAGGATCACTATGAGTGGAGATCGACTTGACAGTATGCATTTGGTTTTGGTTATGTCTTTAACATCTACCATAGTCCTGGCACATAGTAGGCACTTAGGAAATATTTACCGAATGAATAAACAAGAAACTCCTACTCACTAGGCACCAGCAAGTATCAGACTCTGTTATTCTGTATAGCCATAATCTCACTTAATCTTTACAATGGCCCTTTAAGGCAAACATTCTCTTTGTCTATAAATGAAGAAACCAAGTACAAAAATTTAAGGACTTTTACCAAAGTTACCTAACTGGTAAGAAACCAAATGAAGATTCAAATCCAGATCTGTCCATGTCTAATCCATCCTTTTCCCATTATCCCTCACACTGGACAAATATATTTTGAGTATGTGCCTGCATAGCAGATGCTATGGTGTGCCTGCCCGTGTACCCTCAATGTTTTCCTCTAAACAACAAAGGTTTACCCCACAAGGGGAACCTACTAGATAACACACACTTTACTGACCTCCTACCCTTCCCCAATTCACTTGCCCACTCCCTTCCAGGTGCTTCCAAAAAAAATCACTCCCGAATAAACTATTTGAACCCAAACCATTGTCTCAGGGTCGGCTTCCAAGGGACTGAACTTAAGAAAGTCTCTCTCAGTGATCTCTGGAACTCCTTGTGAAGTTAACTCTGTAAGAGGCTCTTGCGGACAGTGAGCTTAGGCCAATCAGAGACAAAGAAGCAAGCTAGAGTTAATGGGTGTGTCGTGTGTACCACTCAACCATGCCTCATCTGGATGTGCCCATTGTTGCTTCATCAGTCTCAGTCTGAGTATCCTCTTTTATTTATTTATTTTTTCTTTTTTTTTTTTTAAATTGTACTTTAGATGAAGGTTTACAGAACAAATAGCTTCTCATTAAACAGTCAGAACACATATTGTTTTATGACGTTGGTTAACAGCCCCATGACACGTCAACACTCTCCCTTCTTGACCTTGGAGGATCTTTTTTTTTTTTTTGGTGAAAATATACGTAGCCAAAGATACACAATTTCAAAAATTTCTGCATGTACAATTCAGTGACATGGATTACATTCTTCTAGTTGTGCTGCAATTCTCACTATCCTTTTCCAAATTTTTCCATCACCATTATCTTCAACTCACTGCCCCCTAGCTTCCCATCAAAACTTTTGAGTTGCTGTTGTCAATTTGATCTCACATAGATAATTCTTTTGTTTTTAATTTTTTTTTTGTACTTTAGATGGAGGTTTACAGAACAAATAGTTTCTCATTA
>NW_004444084.1:605979-638343 GCF_000243295.1 Trichechus manatus latirostris
AGGTTTACAGAACAAATAGTTTCTCATTAAACAGTTAGTACACATATTGCCCTATGACAATGGTTAACAACCCCCATGACATGTCAACTCTGTCCCTTCTCAACCTTGGGTACCCTATTACCAGCTTTCCTGTCTCCTCCTGCCTTCTAGTACTTGTCCTTGGACTGCTGTGCCTCATTAGTTCCATTTTGTTTTATGGGGCTGACTAATCTTTGGCTGAACGGTGAACCTCGGGAATGATTTCACCACTGAGCTAAAAGGGTGTCCGGGGGTCATACTCTTGGGTTTTCTCCAGTCTGTCAGTCCAGTAAATCTGGTCTCTTTTTGAATGTTAGAATTTTGTTCTACATGCTTCTCCAGCTCTGTCCAGAGCCCTCTGTTGTGATCCCTGTCAGAGAAGTCAGTGGTGGTAGCCAGGCACCATCTAGCTGTACTGGACTCAGCCTGGTGGAGGCCGTGGTAGCTGTGGTCCATTAGTCCTTTGGACTAATATTTTCCTTATCCTCTTTTGCATAAGGAGAGCTGTTCAATGTTTTGAATACTTTCAGGACCATTTGTCTAATCCATGAGAGGATGCCATAATAGTATCCAGCAAGAGGCAAAGGAATTATTGCTCTAGAGGTGTTAGGTAGATATTCTATTTTGTAACAGTAATAAAACACACTAGAAGAATATTTGTAAGAGTGACTGACTATGAGTGCTACCTGACAATACCTGGGGTTTATAACAATCATCTAAAAATGTACTCTGTATCAATTCCTTTTACGTATACATTTCACTACAAAATATGATATTTTCATTAGCATTTATTGCATTATTGAGGTTTCTAGAGTGTTTTATATTAAGCCATTTCATTAGCATCCATCTTTCTTGAATTTTTTTATTGATTCATAAGTAATTCTGCCTTTCAGCAGAGCTTACAGACCAGCCTGAGAAATGAACTAAGGAGTAGAATTCAGGATACATTCAGTTTAACTTTCCTTTGAGATTTGTGAAATTCGACCACACTCTATTAGTTTCTTCCCATGAGTAGCATGCAAGTTTTGTCAAAGAAATTTTGTTTTAAGGAACTTGGTTGACCGACACCAATGTGAAATAGATTAGGCAAAGTCCACACTGATTTAGAAAAGAATTTTGAAGTGAATAGGGAGGGAAAAAAATCCAAAGTATGAGCCTGTGTATAACCCGAGGCAAGAACATTTCATCAAGATGCAGTAGCTGACTTCAAGTTCCATGACAGCAGGGACATATGTGCCTTGTTCACAACTCAATTCCTGGACCTAACTCAGTCCCTGGCCTAAAGGAGATGCTCAAATATTTGCTGAACTAATTAATGAATAAGGATAAAATGCAGTTGTATTTAAAGAAAAATTTCACAGTTTCAAAGACATACACATTAAACTAGAAGCTCAGGAAGGAAGTTCATTCTATGTTAATGTCAGTCTACCGATGTTTTATTTCTGAAAAGTTTTCATAGGTAACGTATCCTTCTTTTTTACGAAGAGCAAATGTTTCCATTAATTTTAGCAAAAGATTTTCATCAGGAAAAGCAGCAATAAGTGACCCAATTGTCAACTCAACCACTGCCTTGAAACAAACCCTAGCTCACTTAGCATTAAAAGGAAGATTTCCGAGAAAATTCAACTAAAGTCCTGCAGCAATTGCCTTGAACCATTTTCTTGGACCTGTCCTTGCTCTTTGCTACCTATTCCATTCCAATCTGGTACTTCTTGAGTTGTCTAACTAGTCTCTAGAATAAATTCACCTTGAATATTCAATACCCACTAATGCAACAAAATGCAGCCTAATGAAATGGCAAATAGAATGTTATACATAATCTTACAAAAAGAAAAACAACGGCCAAAAAAAAAAGGCTGCAACAGTTGATAGTACATAACTACAAACAAACACTTCATGGGAATACTTTTCTTGGTTCAAAGGTCAAAAGTTTAGGGGCATAATTTTGTGGGCCTCCCTAGTCAACTGACCTAATATTGTTTTTAGAGTTTTCTGCTCTACCTCCTTGTTCATTGAGTAGTGCCTGCGGCCTTAAAAGCTTTCTAACGGCCACCCAAGATACAACAATTGGTCTCTCTTTTTCTGAAGCAACAGAGGAAGAAGCAGACACAGCAATCAGAGAAGGTAATGGACTGCAGATCTAATTGCCTCCATGAACTATTACCTTCATTGCCATGAAACCAGAAGAAATAGATGGTGTCCAGCTACCATTACTGAACGTTTTGATCAAGGACCCAATAGTTGGCTCTTGATCAAAAGGAGAAAAAAATGTGGAACAGAACTTTAAATTCTTATTGGAAACCAGACTTACTGGATACATTGATACTGGAAGAACCCTGAATCATTGCCTAGAAACAGCTTTTAAGCCTTGAACTGAAACTATCCCATGAAGTCATCTTTAAACTAAAAAACAATTTAGCTTATTTAATACAGAATGTTTGCCTTGAGCATTGCACTGTATTTTAAAGTATTATCTACATGAGATGAAATGGACAACAGCAACTCAAAAGCACAGACAAAAACTTTAAATGGTAGAGAGTTTAAGTTAATGATGGTGAAGCAATATGGGCAGAGATACGGAGAATGGTGACACAATGTGAAGTGTGTTAACGTTGTCAGTGAACTGTACATGTAAAATTGTTGAATAGGTGTATGTTTTGTTGTGTGTATTTTTACCAAAAAAAAAAGCACCTAAACCAAAGCACATGATACTCTGGCTAAAGGGATTATATTAACTAATGAAGAAAAATGAAATGGTCCATGCCAGAGCGTTGATTCAGTGGTAGGCACTTGAGTTGTTTAAGTTCTTGTGTTTCCTTGATGGCTATGATATTCAGCTGGGTTTACCCAGTCCACAGTATTTCACAACAATAAAATGCTACATCAATAAGAAAAGTTCTAATTTCTTCAATTAGGATTATATTTTTCTGTTATTAAATGCAGTTATCCATAGTTATTTTGAGTTTCTCCATGACCTTCTATAGTAAATCCAGCCTCTCAATGTCCCTCCTGCTTTTGTAACTCTGTGAAGAACTAGAACCTCTTAAAACAAACCATCTAAATAAATGACAGAGAGATGTATGACATGAGCTTAGTGCTGAGCACAGAATACATATTTAATATACAATTGGAATTAAATTGAATTAATTTATTTGAAGTGCTGTCCTCTGGTTTTGATTTTTCTATGGTTTCTTTAACTTGAGAGATAATAACTTTTTAACAACTTGTGGATTTCTAGCCAACCAAATCATTTATATATTTGCATTCCTCCCGGGAAAATTTGTTTTGACAGTCTCATACTTGGATGGACCCACTTCACATGTGTGTTCTTTGATCATTTTTTAAGAAACACCATTTAGAAGTAACATTCAAGTTTTAAATCACAAGACAAAGACTGTTAGAGCTCATGATTCAAATATACACAATGGCAGAGTTGTTTTATACCAGTTGTCCATTATTATTGAGCTATGCCGCACTAAAAATAATTAGGGAACAAAAGAAAAATAGCTTTGCATGCAATATTGGTGTCTGGTATTTCTCATCATTATTACAGGTAACCTGCTGTTTGTTGTTATTCATACATTTTCTGTTTTGGTTTACTCTAAGACCAAGAAATAATTCTTCAGCAGAAAGTAGAATGTATTTCTCTGACATATGAGTTGATCACCACATATGATAGTAATCAGACATGCTACTTCTGTTACAATTTCAAATACATAAATATTCGTCCATAGGTAATATATGTAGGAAAAATATGGACCAAATTTTGTGTAAAAACAGTGGTTCACCGATGTTTATGCTATAACTCTTGAGAGTTTCCGTGACCCTGATATGCCATACATCATTACTTTACTATAAAAATTTAAACAAAATTACATAACTTAGGAGAACAATACAGAAGGAGGACCAAAAGCGAGAAGAGGTAGGTTAGCATCTTTCCGTTAGCTTATTTCTCACCACTGTGACAGTCTAGAGCTACTCAGGGAAGGTCTTCAGGACCCTCTGAGGGCATGGAGAGGCAGCAGGTTAAGGATCTAAACGGATCGCTACAAAAGCACAAAAATGTTGTTGCTTCCTAATAGGACAGATAGAGAACAATTTAAATTGAAGTTCACCTTGAGAAAAGTGGGTAAACATGTTGGGCAACGACTTACAGTACTCTGAAAGCATTCTGCTACTTTTTCTGACCACAATTATTGCAATATTATGTTTAATATAAAATAATTATCCCTTGATAACATCTTCACTACTTCTAGCACGACTTCACAGGTTATCAAGTCTTTATGCAGTGTAATTCTGTCATTTTTTTCTCTGCAATAACACACAGGGTATCTTAAATGTGTTCACTTCATTTTAGAAGCACAGTAAGTTGGAACTTCAGTGATCTTAGACATTGTACCATGCAATAGTGAACAAGATACTGATTTTTGCCCCTTATATTTAAGTAGGAGCCCTAGTCGCACAGCGGTTAAGAGCTCAGCTGCCAACCAAAAATCTGGCAGTTTGAATCCACCAGCCACTGCTTGGAAACCTATAGGGCAGTTCTACTCTGTCCCATAGAGTCCCTGTGAGTTGGAATATACTCGGTGGGTTTTGGGTTTATATTTAGGTATTATGTATGTACATGTTAATATGGTATATTCTTTAATATTTTATTGAAAATGATTTTAGGTATAGAATATTATTTTCTAGGAGTTAAAAAAAAAGTTTTCACCGTGTCTTTATTTTTATTCAGCCTCTTCTTTAGCGTATCTCACATAAATTTAGGATTGACCTCCCTGGAGTCATAATTAGTTGTTTAGCTCAGTTAAAAAAAAAAAATTGCAGTGCAGAAATGGGGCTATATTTTCCTCATTAACTCTGAGTTCCTCTTGGACGTGGATATGCTGTTGTCTTCATCTGCTGTCAAACTGACCTCAGACTTTAAAATAGTTTCCTGATAACAAGTTCCTATCTATCTATCTATTTTAAAAATTCTCTTTCCTTAATCCATGTTGACTTTAAAACCCTTTAAGCTTCTTTAGAAGTGATTTAGAAATTGTGGAATCTTGACTGGGCTGTTTTAAATTGGTTTGCTACACAGAGCAATCATACTGCATGTTACCCAGCCAAATAGAGGCTGAAGAAATGGAAGAGCAGAATTGCTCATCAAATTTCCTTCTTTTGTACATGGGGCCAGGATGCCGTGACTCAGTAACACGAGCATGCAGACAGAGAGATTGTCGCCTGCTGTTTCTTCACAGTCTCTCCCAATGATTCCATCCTCTTGGCTCAGCTCCATCTGAAGCTCTGGTCTTCCTCTCAGGATGCCAATGATGACTTAGTCTTCCATCCGCTAGCCTTTCCTTATTAGTGCCCCTGTAAGAACTGACCTGTCCTACTATTTGGAAAATTCTGCTTCATGCCTAGAGAAGCAAAGTGCCGGAATTAAAAAGTGTCTTTCTAAACAAATCTATGGACTACTGCCAACTACCGTTTGCCCAACGTTCCATTTTGATCATGTTTCCAGATATGTGCATTGTTCCTCTCTCCCCAAAGCTCAGGTTCATCTTGCTAAGATTGCTCTTTTCTAGTGCTCCATGCAATTGTTGATATAAAATTTTGCTGGAATGTTACACTCTGCACTCATCTAGCCCATCAAATTTTTGGCCTCTTCTGTTTGATGAGTTGTGACTTCTGCCCAGTGCCTCGTTGCTCTAAAGCCTGCCCACTTAGGTCTGGTACTCAAGGGACGTTGAATCTAGATAGAATGACTAGTTAATCAAAGCACTGGACCCATGAAGGAAGCTGGGCAATGCTGGCATTGCAACTTGATGATGTATTGAGGGAAATGATTGGAGAGTTTAACAGTGTTTTAACTCTTTTAACTCCCGAGAAATTGCATCACAGAATGGACATGAGCAGTGGTTTTTTAGTTGGATGGTTCTGGGTTTGATTAAGTTTATTCCAATTGTATGACCTTGGTGAAGACATTTGATCTGCCTGAGCTTCAATGTTCTCATTTGCAAACAGAAAGAAACAACAATATTTACTTTGCACGCTGAGATGAGGATTAAATATATGAAGTCATGGATGTAGAGTCCTCAGTAGAGTGCCTGACACATGGAAAGCACTGCACAAAAGGTAAAAATTATGATTACCTGGAGTTGCACCATGTTCCAACCACCAGCTCTGCTCTGAATGCTGCACAGTTGACAACAATGCATCTCTCCAATTTTCTGCTTCTGGTAGAGCCGACTACACAATACAAAAACAATTGGAAAACACCCTGTCTTCAAGAATAAATGTAGTATTCAAGGTTACTCAGAAACAAAAAGAAAGAATACTATTCAAGAATGGAAAACAACCTTCACTGCATGAGAATTATTAGGCTACAGCCAACAATTCCACATTAAGCAAACCCAGACTTGTCAATGGATAACAGAGGGGTAAAGGAGTCGGCTTTTCTTAATTCTGAACATATATTGTTTGGGGGGAATGCCTGTTTTGCAATCAAAGAGTCCCTTTTTTTGAAGTGCCAAAACTTCTAAGAAGACTGTCACTTGTGTATTATTATATACTTATTTCTTAAGCAAAGGCATGGTGCCTTTGGGGACATACACTGCATTTTGAGTCACACATTCTTATTAGAGTTAAGGGCACTTCCATTTTAATTCTGTGCTTTCCTACCTCCTGGTTCTACTGGTGTAAGTGCTTTAGAAGGAAGGTACCCACAACTATTTCTAGGTACACAAACCCTCAAATCTTCAGGGTGCACATCCAATGCCTTCAACTTAATGAAGTCCTTCTTAATTCCCCTGACCCTCCAGTTGATGTCAGCTCTCCCTCCTCCATACTCCCGTAGTACTTGATCTGTACATGCCTCATGATAATAACCACTTTCAACTTTATAGTTTGGCAATTCATATTCTTTAACTCCCTGATCATATGTCGTTTGAAGCCTTTTTTTGTGCTAAATTCATTTTTTGAGTCTCCAACCTCTTAGAGAAGTGCTTTGATATAGTAAAATCTCAAAAAAATGTTTGTTGAATGAATGCATGAATTTACCAGACTGTAAGGAGCCCTGGTGGCGCAAACGGTTAAGCACTTGGCTGCTAACCAAAAGGTTGATGGTTTGAACCCACCTAGTGCTCTGTGGAAGAAAGACTTGGCAGTCTGCTTCTGTAAAGATTACAGACAACAAAACCTTATTGTGCATTTCTACTGTCACATGGGGTTGCTTTGAGTTGGAATCGACTCAATGGCACCCAACAACAACAAGTCTTCTGGAATCTAATTTCCATTAGTGCAGAGATTATACTAATTTTTTCAGTGCCAGGGAGTGGTACAGTATAGCATTCAAAATAGGTGCTTTATGGATATTTGTTTGGTGAATAAATGGGTGGTACAACCACATGTGCTGTGGAGATATTTCAGTTAGAGGAAGTCTAGTTTAGATTTGAAGAGATTGGCAACCATCAGCTACTTGGCACATTTTGGCAGGCCTTTAAGAACTGGGAGGGCCAGCAGCAAGCATCAACGTGCAGAAGCCACACAACAGCACTGGAACATAATAAAATGTGCAATAAAAATACTACTCTCTTAATTCAGCAACATTTTATTTTGTCCCTCTGCTCATTAGGCATTTACTTCCTTAATAAACTTTAATTTGTGCACATATTAACTACAGAAATTTTAAGTAAAAGTGACTATTTAAAATCATATTAAATTTTATATACTTTTAAATGCACCATAAAAGTTTATAAGGCAATGGCTATCTCAGATTACACATGTGACATGTTTGCAAGTCAGGCATAATTATATAAAACTTTCAGTGCTTAGTTTGCATGTGATCCTTCAGTGATTAAAAAGGAATATGTTGCATGGCAAATGTAACATATATGCACAATAAAACTGCAATCTATTCTAATGCTCTGCAAATGTCTTTTTCTCATTAGATGAATTACATGAGTAGCTGAGAATTAAGAAGAAAACTTTATTTTTCTAGAAGCATTGAATGTTATCACTGATGTTAGAGATCTTTGAGGTCAGCATTTTCTACAGCATACGTCTCAGCACACTAATTCTCCAAGTAAAATGCTCCAAGAAAAAAGGTTCAATGATCAAATAAGTTTGGGAAATGATGCATTTTATATATTCCTCTCTGTAGAGCCACAATTAATGTTAACATTTTTAATGTATATTAACATTTCTCTGGGAAACCCTGGAGGGAAGAAACTTGAATTAAACATTGCGAATTAAACATTGTTTCTCAAATAAATGACTTTAAAATATTTTTTTGTAACATTTATTAATAGCCCATGAAAATAGTGCTCTGTGAAACATAGTTGGCTGCTGGTTTAATCTAAGCACCCAGTTCTGTAGATAAGGAAACTGTGGTCTGCCCAAAGTCTTAAAGTTAGATAGTGATAAAGCCAAATTTTAACCCAGGCTTTCCAAACACAAATCTGGTGCTGTTTCCAACACAGACTATCTTTATTAATTAGATTCATTTGATGTTAATATTTTATACAGTAAAGTGTGCTGAATGAGTATATTTGATCTTTTAAGTCAGTGAGTGCAGGGATTGTTTTTGTCTTATATGCCATGAAAGCTCTCCAGGACGTAGCATAGTGTCTGAGACATAGTAACACATATGTGAAGAGTAAATTACATTTTATTTGACCAACTGAGAATGTCACTATGCCTCATAGTCATAATTTTGGTATTTTAAAGGATGAGTTAAATGTGTGTGGAGAAGTGTCTCTCAACTATTTAAAACAGGAAAAGGCACACTCTAACTACAAGAACTAAAGATCATCAATGGATAAACAAACAATGGTACATACACACAATGGAATACTACGCAACGATAAAGAACAGTGGTGAATCTGCGAAGCATCTCACAACGTGGTTGAATCTGTAGGGCTTTATGCTGAGTGAAATAACTCAATCACAAAAGGACAAATATTGCATGAGACTACTACTATAAAAACTCATGAAAAGATTTACACAAAAAAGAAAGAATCTTTGATGGTTATGAGGAAGGGGAGGGGTGGGTAGGGAAAAACGCTAAATAGACAGTAGATAAGTGGTAACTTTGGTGAAGAGTAATACAGTACGCAATACTGGGGAAGCCAGCACAACTTGTCCAAGGCAGGGTCATAGAAGCTCCATAGGCACATCCAAATTCTCTGAGGGACCAAATTACTGGGCTGAGGGCTGTGGGGACCATGGTCTCAGGGAACATCTAGCTCAACTGGTGTAACATAGTTTATAAAGAAAATGTTTTACATTTTACTTTGGTTAGTAGCATTTGGGGTCTTAAAAGCTTGTGAGAGGCCATCTAATGTACTCCACTAGTCTCATCCCATCTGGAGCAAGGGAGAATGAAGAGAATCAAAGACACAAGGAAAAGATTAGTCCAAAGAGCTAATGGACAACAAGTACTACAGCCTCCACCAGACTGAGTCCAGCATAACTAGATGGTCTCCGGCTACCACCACTGACTGCTCTGACAGGGATCACAATAGAAGGTCCTGGACAGAGCTGGAGAAAAATGTAGAACAAAATTCTAACTCATACACACACAAAAAAAAAAGACAGGCTTACTGGTCTGACAGAGACTGGAGAAACGCCAAGAGTATGAGCTCCAGACACCCCTTTAACTCAGTAGTGAAGTCACTCCTGATGTTCACCCTTCAGCTAAAGATTAGACAGGCCCATAAAACAAAACGAGAGTAAATGGGCACACCAGCCCAGGGGCAAGGACAAGAAGCCAAGAGGGGACAGGAAAGCTAGCAATGGGGAACCTAAGGTCAAGAAGGGGGAGAGTGTTGACCTGTCGTAGGGTTAGCAACCAATGTCACAAAACAATATATGTATTAATTGTTTAATGAGAAGCTAGTTTGCTCTGTAAACCTTCATCTAAAGTACAATAAAAAAAAAAAAAAGAAAGGATTAAAGATCATCAAAGACGGCCCTGGTGATCAGTCCTTGAGGAATAAGGGTCGAGTGCCTACGGGCATTTGCTGCCCTTGAGCTTAAGAAAGATATCCACGTCAAAGCTGAGTTAGGTGTTGATTAGGACAAAGAGTTTCCTAGTCTAGGGATTAAACTAAGCCTATGTTTTTACTAGGTGCTGTGGAGTCAATTTTGACTCATAGTGACCCTATATGGCAGTGTAGAACTGCCCCACAGGAATTTCTAAGCTGTAATCTTTACCAGAGAAGATCGTCAGGTCTTTTCTCCTGCAGAGCTACTGGTGGGTTCAAACTGCCACCTTTTGGTTAGCAGCGCAGCTGCCTAACCATTGTGCCACCAGGGCTCCTTAAACTAAACACATACTGTCTTAGTCACTAGTGCTGCTCCAACAGAAGTACCATGAGTGGATGTCTTTAATAAAGAGAAGTTCATTCTCTCACAGTCCAATAGGCTGCAAGTCCAAATTCAGGGCATCTACTCCAGGGGAATGCTTTCTCTGTCGGCTCTGGAGGAAAGTCTGTATCATGAATCTTCCCTTGGTCTGGGAGCTTCTCTGTGCAGGAACCTCAGGTCCAAAGGATGCACTCTGTTCCCAGCACTGCTTTCTTAGTGGTATGAGGTTCCCATGTGTCTCTGCTCGCTTCTCTCTTTTAAATCTCAAAAGCGATTCGATTAAGACACTATCCAATCTTGTATACCTCATCAGTATAACTGCCGTTAATCCATCTTATTAGATCATAGTGATTGAATTTACAACACATAAGGAAATCACATCAGATTACAAAACGGTACACAATTATACAATACTGGGAATCACGACCCAGCCAAGTTGACAGATATTTTGGGGGGACACAATTCAATCCATGACACATATTAACTATAAAATATACACTGGAATGTTCTTGTAAATAACATCTTTCTCACCACATGAAGGACTTGCAATCTGCTAGGTTATTGAAGGGTCCTGTTAGTTGTTCTAGTTAATTTCAAAAGTATGTGATTGGGAATTTCAAAAGTATGCTGTATGTATTTATGGGGTATCTGTATTTACATAACAGTGTGCATTATGTTGTCAGGAGACAATCTACCCACATACAATTAGCAGTATCAGAATAATTGAAAGAAATGTTTTTTGAACTTCTGCTATTTTTGTGGAAGCTCTTGTGGTCTTCACTGTAACCTGCCTGATGGGATCATTCCCCCTTCACATGATGCTATCAACTGTTGGGTACTTCCTCTGAGATTTAAGGAGGTGGATGTTTGTCCTTACAACAGGAAACCCTGCTGTCATTCCCATTCTGATCAGCCATCTGAGTAAATTAAGCTATTCCCTTTACCTGCCTTTAAAAAACTGATGTCTTTAAAACCAAAACAAAGAAAAGAAAGATCATTCCCAAATACGACTGTTTTCTGCCACTTCTGATCCGAATAATATTATCTAATCTGCCATCACCTCTCTCTTGGAATGTATTGATAGCCTTCTAACTGATTGACTTAGCTTCCACTCTTGTCCCTTTGTAGTCTACATTTCCCACAACAGCAAGTGATCCTTTTAAGACATAGGCAGATCATGTTGCTTTCCATTACATTTAGAGTTAAAATTCAATTTGCCTTGGGAAATGACCAGGCCTAGAACCATAACTGTAGGTCAGGCTAAGGGGTTCTTGACCTTGGGTGTGTATTGGAATCACCTGACGAATATTAACATATTCTGATGCTTTGGTCCCCATCCCAGAGATCCTGGTTTAATTGGTCTGGCTTGGGGAACAAAGCATGGGCATTTTACTAGTTCACAAAGTGATGCTAGTGTGCAGTCAAGAAGCATTGGGCTAAAGAGTTTGGCTCTCATTCTGAGAGGGAATGTGCAACCACTAGTTGGTTTTAAAGAGTGAAGCACCAAACCAAACCCACTTCTGACTCATAGCAACCCTGTAGGACAGAGTAGAAGTGCCCTGTAGGGTTTCCAAGCCAGTAAATCTTTACAGAAGCACACTGCCACAACTTTCTCCAGCTGGTGGTTTCAAATTACTGAGCTTTCAGTTAGCAACAGAGAACTTTAACCACTGTGTCACCAGGATCCTCCCAAGAGTGAAGCAACATGATCAGAATTTTATTTAAAAATTAAAATTGCAAGTCCATCACATCCTGATTAATCCTTGAGACTTTTAACCCCTTTTAACAAAGAGAAGAAACTCATACAGAATTCACCAGATTAATGAAGCTGTTTAATAAACATTCATCAGTCCCCATTGCATCCTTGGCACTAAGACTACAGCACTTTCCTAAGTGTAAACAATCCATTCATTTATTCAACATGTACATTGTATATCCGCTGCATGCCAAGCACTATCCTAGGTGTAAGAGACATGAAAACGAGCAATCACAGACAGTTCTACTTGTCAAGATGTTTACTCTCCCCCAGGAGGACAGATAAATGTACAGCTAATTCATTGATAGAATAAAAGATACTATAGCAGAAAAGCTAAGGGAAGAATAATCTGCTGTTGACAATTAGGGAGTGCTAAGTAATAGAATCATAGAATCTTCATAGTAGAAGTGATATTTGCCGTAGGCCTTGAAAAACAGATGGAGATTTACCAAGCAGAGAAGAGACAAAGAATCTTCTAATCTGAAGGACCAGCAATAGCACAGGCCTGGAGGAAGCATGAGAGGGTGCGATCTGTTAAGGACGTGACAAGCAATGGAGGTCATAGAGTATAGGGTTTGCTGAGAGGAATGGAGCATGATAAAAATGGAAAAATAGTCCACTTTATTTCTATCTCTTCAGAACTTTAATTTCTTACAGTAATTTCTTGATACTTAGAGAAAGAGATTTAACAGGTCTTGCATGGTAATGTTTAAAATCTAGGAGTCAAGTGTAAAATGTGAAAAATTAAGCTTTTTGTGTCCAAAGTAAAATGATCTAGGGCAGAGATAAATAGAGCTCCTATTTTCCTATGGGTTAGCAGTGAATCCAGATGGTAGCACTTGTAGATAAAACCATTCACACTGTACACAAGAAATTCCCAAAACATCAGCCTGCTCTAAAATCTCCAGCATTGGCCTAAAATTCCTATTTAATCTCAATATTGGCAAATGACTGCTAGTGAGCCAAATCTAGTCGAGCACCAGATTTTAAAAATCAAGTTTTTTGGAATTTAGCTATGCTCACTGGTTTATGTATTGTCTATGGCTGCTTTCATGTGACAATGGGAGAACTGAATAGTTGTGACAGAGACTATATGGGCTGCAAACCTAAAATACTTACTTTTGGGTTTTTTATTGTAAAAAAGCAAACTACTGATCTAACTCATGAATAAGAATTTTTTTTCTATAAAGACCCAGTTAAAATGGAGCCATTAGATAAAAGGGGTAATACATTAAGCCATAGTTACTGCTTATCTCCCTAGCACAGGGTTTAGTGGATGAGTATGAACACAGGCTCTGAAACCATCCTATCTTCATTCAAATCCCAACTCTGCCACTTACCAGCTGTGTAAGTAACATTGCTAAGGTTCAGACAGTGTCAGAGGGCTCAGTTAGTGAAGACCATTTATTGCACAACTCCAGAAGGTACCATTCATCATAGAGTTTATGTGAATGATGACTCTGGAATTGTGCAGTGCACAATGTTTGTGGCCCAGCATGATTTACTCATCTGTTGTTATTGTGAGGTGTCATCAAGAGGGTTCCAACTCATAGTGATCCTATGCACAACAGAACGAAACACTGCCTGGTCTTGCGCCATCCTCACAATTGTTGCTATACTTGAGTCCATTGTTGCAGCTACTGTGTCAATCCATCTCGTTGAGGGTCTTCCTCTTTTTTGCTGACCCTGTACTTTACCAAGCATGATGTCCTTCTCCAGGGACTGATCCCTCCTGATAACATGTCCAAAGTATGTAAGAAGTAGTCTTGCCATCCTTGCTTCTAAGGAGCATTCTGGTTGTACTTCTTCCGAGACAGATTTGTTTGTTTTTTTGGCAGTCCATTGTGTATTCAATATTCTTCACTGACACAACAATTCAAAGGCGTCAATTCTTCTTCAGTCTTCCTTATTCATTGTCCAGCTTCTGCGTGCATATGAGGCCATCAAAAACATCATGGCTTGGGTCATGCACACCTTAGTCGTCAAGGTGATATCTTTGTTTTTGAACACTTTAAAGAGGTCTTTTGCAGCAGATTTGCCTAATGCAATATGTCTTTTGATTTCTTGACTGCTGCTTCCATGGGCGTTGATTGTGGATCCAAGTAAAATGAAATCTTGACAACCTCAATCTTTTCTCTGTTTATCATGATGTTGCTTACTGGTCCAGTTGTAAGGATTTTTGTTTTCTTTATGTTAACGTGTAATCCATACTGAAGGCTGTGGTCTTTGATCTTCATCAGTAAGTGCTACAAGTTCTCTTCACTTTCAGCAAGCAAAGTTGTGTCCTCTGCATAACGCAGGTTGTTAATAAGTCTTTCTCCAATCCTGATGGCCCATTCTTCTTCATATAGTCCAGCTTCTCAGATTATTTGCTCAGCAGGCAGACTGAATAGGTATGGTGAAAAGATACAACCCTGACGCACACCTTTCTTGACTTTAAACCATGCAGTACAGTATCCCCTTGTTCTATTTGAACAACTGCCTCTCGATCCATGTACAGTTTCATCATGAGCACAATTAAGTGTTTCAGAATTCCCATTCTCTGCAACATTACCCATAATTTGTTATGATCCACAGAGTTGGATGCCTTAGCATACTGAATACAACACAGGTAAACATCTTTTTGGTATTCTCTGCTTTCAGTCATGATCCATGTGACATCAGCAATGGTAAATGATATCCCTAGTTCCATGTCCGGTTCTCAATCCTGCTTGAATTTCTGGCAGCTTCCTGTCTATGTACTGCTGCAGCCACTTTTGAATGATCTTCAGCAAAATTTTGCTTGCATGGAATATTAAGGATATTTTTCAATAATTTCCACATTCAGTTTGATCACCTTTCTTGGGAATAGGCATAAATATGGACCTCTTCCAGTTGGTTGGCCAGGTAGCTGTCTTCCAAATTTCTTGGCATAGACACGTGAGGGCTTCAAGCACTACATCTGTTTGGTATTCCAGTGCAACATCTTAACTGGTATTCCGTCAATTCCCCGAGCCTTGTTTTTTGCCAATCCCTTCAGAGTTGCTTGGACTTCTTCCTTCAGTGCCATTGGTTCCTGATCATATGTTACCTCCCGAAATGGTTAAACGTCGACCAATTCTTTTTTGTACAGTGATTCTGTGTGTTTCTTCCATCTTCTTTTGATGCTTCCTGGGTCATTTAATATTTTCCCAGTAGAATCCTTCAGTATTGCAACTCAAGGCTTGAATTTTTTCTTCAGTTCTTTCAGCTTGAGAAATGCTGAGCATGTTCTTCCCTTTTGGTTTTCTATCTCCAGGTCTTTGCACATATCATCATAACACTTTAATTTGTCTTCTCCAGCTGCCGTTTGAAATTTTCTGTTCAGCTCTTTTACTTCATCATTTTTTGCTTTTGCTTTAGCTACTCAACGTTCAAGAGCAAGTTTCAGATTCTCGTCTGACATCCATTTAAGTCTTTTCTTTCTCTCCTGTCTTTTTAACAACCTTTTGCTTTCTTCATGGTTTTCAGTCATTAGTATTCAATGCCTCAAATCTATTCTTGAGACGGTCTCTAAATTCAGGTGGGATATACTCAAGGTAGTATGGCTCTTGTGGATTTGTTCTAATTTTCCTCGGTTTCCACTCATCTATTAAATAGCGCTAATCTTTCTCACTGTGAGGGTTCTGAAGAACAAATTAGGTTATATAACAAAGCAATTAGCATGGAGCCTAACACATAGTATGCACTCAGTGAATAAAGTTACTGTGACAGATTGCTAGCTATCTCCCAAAATCCCATTCTGACTTTCTTCCTAATAGAGTTTTAGCTGGGCAAAAAGCCTGATTAGGGTTCATATTTCCTAGTCTGCTTTGCAGATAGATGTGGCTGTACAACTAAATTCGGGCAAAGGAATATGAACAAAATGTATCAAGGAGGATAGAAATGACAACTTGGCTTCAGTTAAAGGTTTACTCCCAAGGCAGCTAAGGAGTCATGAAAAGGGAAGGAGTCAGACACTGATGAGAGTGGAAGAGTGGAGTCCCTATTGCCATCCTTCTACCTTATAGAGGAGCACCCCAAACTCAGCAGTCATGGTAACCCCCACAGAGTGGACACCCACCTTACCAAAGGCACACAGAATCACAGGCTCTCTGCTCTGCATACCTCCAAGTCACATTAGAACCAGAAACAATTTTTAAAATTTTGTAGGGTCATACTTTTACAATTCAGCAAGACTTACTTTTTACCACAGGTCAATGCTCAGGTCATGAGTCTTAAACTTTTTACTCTACTGGCACTCTTCCTTATCTGAACCTTCACTGCAAAGCCTAGGACTTTTCCACTTAGGCCCACTTTTCTTGGCCCGCAGCAGGCATTGCCTACCATAGTAACTCATACTCAGTTAAATAAGGATCAGTGAATTCCTCATACCTGGCATTATATGTTCTATTGTTTATGGAAGTGATGTACTGGAAAGGTCAGTAAGGGTTTTAAGTCTGGATTAGCGCTTACCTAGACTCATATCCTGAATTACATGCTTAAAAATAACAACTGATGGTTAACTAAACTTGATGAAATGTAGGGAAAGAAATAGCATAAGAATCAGGATGGTTTGGTCTCTAGTACCAGCTTGAAATATTTCTACTTGAAAATTATTCACATAATTATTTGAGAAATAATTCTTCAATGGATAAATATGTAAAAATTTAGAAATGAAACGATGTACTCGAAAATTCTAAGTTTCCTTGGAGAGGAGATTAAATCTGTGGTCGCTATGAATCAGAATCTACTCGATGGCAATGGGGTTGGGTTGGGTTTGGTTAAGCAAGTAACACGTCATGTATTTAGCACTTACCTGACCTCACTGACTCAGCAAAGTACACTTCTGCCTTTGGAAGCACAAAGAACTAGACTAGAGGAAACATTGCTTTTTATCATTCTGTTAGATATTCTGCTTCTCATAGAATAATGTGGGTACAATGGCATCAGCTTTGGAAAATTAACACAAGCTACATATTTAAATTTTTTCTGTCGAACAGCACAAGGTTAAATAGTACAGTAAATGAATTCACAGCAAGTCATAGGTATAATTATAGTATTCAGTCTTTCCAATGATTTTAAGACAAGTGATTATCCATTATAGATGATGTCTATACAAGAGTATCAGAACTGGACTGACTGAAATAGTCTAACCATGGTCGCACTATCGACATTCTGAAAGGGAATAAATGTATTTAATATCTGAATAGTGCTTTATAGTTTACAAAATACTTATGCACACACCAAATTATTTGACATGACACCTTATAAACACAGAAACTGAGGCCCAGAATGGTTAACTAAAACGGAGGGAGTCTTTCCACATTCCTAAGTGTGTCTTCAGCTATATGCATAAAATACATAGTAAGCAATTGCATATTATGGTTTGAAACATGAGTATGCCATGTGAGTTCTTTAATGAGTGCAGTCCCCTGACTCTATTTTCTCAGAGCAAATTTGATACACATCATTGAATAAATATTTTGACCTCATGCTACTTGGATCGCTCTCACACTAACTACTCATTATCACCTATAAAATATGTCATCAGTTTCTTCAAACTAACAAGATTTTAAGTTTTTCTTTTAATGTAAGAGTCATCTTTATTTCTGTTTTGTTTTAAACTTTTTATTTGTGCTTTAGGTGAAAGTTATAGAGCAAATTGGCTTCCCAGTTGATAGTTTGTACATAAAGTGTGCCATGATGTTGGTTGCGTTCCCCTCAGTGGGTCAGCTCTCTCCCCGTTTCCACCCAAGTTTTCTCATTTCTTTTCATCTGGATTTTCTATCCCTTCTTGCCTTCTCATCTTTGCTTTTGGTCAAAAGTTATTCTTTTGATCTCATATAATTTATTGTTCTAAGGAACATATTTCTCTCAGTGTTATTGCTTATTTTATGGGCCTGTCTATTGTTTGACTGAAAGGTGGTCTCAGGGAATGTGTTCAGTTCCAGGTCAGAAAGGTGTTTTAGGGCCATAGTCTCGGGGCTTCCTCCAGTCTCTGTCAGACCAATAAATCTGGTCTTTTTTGTGAATTTGACTTTTTGTTCTTTCTTTTTCTGCCACTCTGTCCAGGACACTCTGTTGTGATCCCAGTCAGAGCAGTCGGTAGTTGTAGCCAGGTGCCGCTTCTGATCTCAGGGTCGTGTAGGCTGTGGTTCATGTGGTCCGTTAGTCCTCTGGACTAACTTCTCCCTTGAGTCTTTGGTTTTCTTCACTCTCCTTTGCTCCAGACAGGAAGAGACCAATAGTTGTATCTTAGATGGCCGCTTGCAATCTTTTAAGATCCCATATGCTACTCACCAAAGTAGGAAGCAAAACATTGTCTTTATGAACTATGTTGTGCCAAATGATGTAGATGTCCCCTGAGTCTATGGTCCTTTGTCTTCTAGCCTAGGAACTTTGTCCCATGAGATGTTTGGTTATGTATAAGAGGTTTCCATGACTATGCCCCTAGTGTGTTCTATTGTCTATATTAATATATATGCAGTACCTACAATTATGTAGGTAGATATATCCACAACCAAACCTATATCTGCAGGTGAATGTGCTCCCTGACACCCTCCAATCATAGATTACTGTTTGTTAATACTATTGTTGCAGAATTGTCTATGTTATAGTAATTACCATAATTGCCCTTTATGCTTTCAGTCATCTCAGTGTCTGCTTTGCCTTGGTCTTGTTGTCCGGACTTCCCTCTTATTGTGTATTGTCTTTCCCTTCACCAATAGTAACACATGTCTTCTGTCTAGTTAGTAATTTTCCCTCCTTCCGTCTCCTATCCTGGCACCATTATAGAATGTTTTTGTTTGTTTGTTTGTTTTTCTAAGTGTAAAACCTTTCTTGTTTTTTTTATAATAGTGGTCTCATACAATATTCGTCCTTGTGATTGGCTTATTTCACTTAGCATAATGTTCTCCAAATTCATCCATGTTATCAGATGTTTCATGGATTCATCATTATTCTTTATTGCTGTGTAGTGTTCCATTGTGTATATGTACCCAGTTTGTTTATCCATTCATCTGTTGGAGGACACTTACGTTGTTTCCATCTTTTTGCTTTTATGAATAATCCTGCAAGGAACATGGTTGTGCATATGTCTATTCATATCATGGCTCTTATTTCTTTAGGTTATAAACCTAGGAGTGGGATTGCTGGATCATATGGTATTTCTATTTCTAGCTTTTTAAGGAAGTACCATATTGTTTTCCATAGTGGTTGTACCATTTTACATTCCTACTAGCAGTGCATAAGAATTCTGATCTCCCCACAGCCTCTCCAACATTTACTATTTTCCTTTTTTTTTTTTTTATTAGCACCGTTATTGTTGGGTTGAGATGGTATCTCATTGCAGTTTGATTTGCATCTCTCGAATGGCTAATGATAGTGAGCATGTCCTCATCTGTCAGCTGCCTGAATGTCTTCTTTGGTGAAGTGTCTGTTCATTTCCTTTGCCCATTTTCCCATTGGGTTATTTTTATTTTCGTTGTTGAGTTGTTGAAGTATCCTATAGATTTTAGAGATTAGACCTTTGACAGATATGTCATAGCCAAAACTTTTTTCCCAGACTGTAGGTTCTCTTTTTTACTCCTTCAGAGAAGTCTTTTGATGAGCATAAGTGTTTAATTTTTAGAAGTTCATCTTCTGCTGTATGTACATTTTTAGTTATGTTTGGTATTCTATTTATGCCATATATTAGGGCCCCTAACATTGTCCCTATTTTTTCTTCCATGATCTTTATAGTTTTAGGTTTTATATTTAGGTCTTCGATCTATTTTAAGTTACTTTTTGTGTATTGTGTGAGATATGGGTCCTGTTTCATTTTTCTACAGATGTTGTTGTTAGGTGTTATTGAGTAGGTTTTAACTCATAGAGACCCTGTGTACAACAGAACAAAACACTGCCCCGTCCTGCACCATCCTCACAATGGTTGTTATGTTTGAATTCTTTGTTGCAGCCACTGTGTCAATGCATCTTGTCGAGTGTCTTCCTTTTTTTCACTGATCTTCTACTTTACAAAGCATGATGTCCTTCTCCAGAGACTGTTACTTCCTGATAACTTGCCCAAAGTACATGAAACAAAGTCTCACCATCCTCGCTTCCAAGGAATACTCTGGCTGCATTTCTTCCAAGACAGACTTGTTCATTCTTCTAGAAGTCCATTCAGTATCTTCTCCAACACTATAATTCAAAGATATCATTCTTCTTTGGACTTCCTTATTCATTGTCCAGCTATTTGTGAGGGATACTGGTCTGTAATTTTCTTTTTTTGTAGTGTCTTTGCCTCACTGTGGTATCAGGATTATACCGGCTTCATAGAATGAATTCATGGTTTTCCTTCCTTTTTCATTCTCTGAAACAGTTTGTGTAGTATTGGTGTGAGCACTCCTCTGACTGGTAGAATTCTCCAGTGAAGCCAGCCAGGCCAGGGCTTTTTCTTTGTTGGGACTCTTTTATTACCTCTTCAATCTCTTGTTGTGTGTCTGTTCAATTTTTCTACCTTATTTTGTGTTAGTTTAGGTAGGTAGTGTGTTTCCAGAAATTTGTCAATTTCTTCTAGGTTTTCAAATTTGTTGGAGTACAATTTTCCCTACTATTCTTTTATGATCCTTTTTATTTTAGTTAATTATGTTGTAATGTCACCCATCTCATTTCATATTTGGGTTATTTGCTTCTTCTCCTGCTTTTCTTTTGTCAGTTTGGCCAGTGGTTTGTTGATTTTATTGATTCTTTCAAAGAACCAACTTCTGGTCTTTCTATTGTTTTTATTTTCTCTGTTAAATTTATTTCTGCTCTAATCTTTATTATTTCCTTTCTTCTGGTGACTGAGGGCTTCTTTGCTACTCTCTTTCTACTTGTTCAAGTTATAGGGTTAATGTTTTGATTTTGGCTCTTTCTTCTTTTTTAGTGCATACACTTCTTGCTATAAATTGACCTCTGAGCACACTGCTTTTGCTGTGTCCCGAAGTTTTTTGTATGTTGTATTTTTATTCTCATTTGATTCTAGGAATTTTTTTATTTCATATTTGATTTCTTCTATTACCCAGTGGTTTTGAAGCAAGGCGTTATTCAGTTTCCATGTATTTTATTTTTTTTCCTGTTATTGATTTCTACTTTTATAGTGTTGTGATCAGAGGAAATGCTTTGTATTATTTCAATGTTTTGGATTTTATTGAGGTTTGCTTTATGGCTTAAAATGTAGTCTATTCTGGAGAACGATGCATTTGCACTGGAAGAGAATGTCTACTTTGCTGCTGTTGGGTAGAGTGTTCTGTATATGCCTATGAGGTCAAGTTGGTTTCTTGTGGCATTTAGATCTTCTGTATCTTTGTTGAATTTCTTTCTGGTTCTTCTGTCCTTCACTGAAAGTGGTCTGTTGAAGTGTCTTACAATTTATTGTGGAACTGCCTATTTTTCTTTTCAATGCTGTTAGAGTTTTTTTTTTTTTTTAATGTATTTTAGAACCCTGTCATTGGATGCATATGTATTTATTATGGTTATGTTGTCATAGCGGATTGATCCTTTAATCATTATGTAATGTCTTTCCTTATATTTTATGGTAGATTTTGCCTTAAAGTTTATTTTATCAGAGATTAATATTGCCACTTCTTTTTTGGTTATTGTTTGCTTGATATATTTAATTTCCATCATTAGACTTATAGTTTATTTCTTTGTGTCTAAGGTGTGTCTCTTGTAGAAGCATATTTATGGGTCATATTTTTTAATCCATTCTGCCACTCTCTGTCTCTTTACTGGTGCATTTTATCCACTTACATTCAATGTGATTATTGATAACTATGAGTTTACTGCTATTGTGCTTTTTTTTTGTGATGTTGACAGTTTCTTTGTTCTGTTTAATTTTTTGTACTGAGTTCTTTTTGTTTATGGATTTTCTTTTTATTTCTTTCATTGTTTATTTTGTGTTTACTGAGTCATTATGTTTTTCTTCATTTTGATTTTTACTGATTTGCTTTGTTAAATTTCTTTGTGGTTACCTTGAAATTTATCTTTATATTCCTAAGTTTAAAGTAATCTTTTATTTCTTGATATTGCTTTGACTTCCTCTCTATATGAAAGTTCAGTAACTGCACCATTTATTCCTCATTTTTGTTTTGATGTTGTCATTTACAGATTGACATCTCTGGTTCCCTGTGTTCAGTCTTTTTGCTTTGTTTTATTTTTTAGAGTTCTTTACCTGGGTTGGTATCTGGCTGGTGTTGTCTTGTGTCTTAATCTCAGGTTGTTGTCTGATTGTTGTTGGTTCTCTGTCCGAATAACTCCCTTTAATATTTCTTATAAGTTTGGGCTGGTTTTTACAAATTCCTTTAATTTCTGTTTATCTGAAAATATGCTAATTTCACCATTGAATTTGAGAGACAATTTTGCTGCATATATAATTCTTGGTTAACATTTTTTTTTCTTTCAAGGTTTTATGTATATCATCCCACTGCCTTTTTGCCTGCATAGTTTCTGCTGAATAATCAGAGTTTAGCCTTCTTGGTTCCCCTTTGTAGGTGACTTTTCCTTTTTCCTGAGCTGCTCTCAGGGTCTTTGGTTTTGGCAAGTTTGATTATATGTCTTGGTGACATTCTTGTGAGGGTCTATCCTGCATGGGGTTCATTAAACTTCTTGGATGGATATCTTCTCATCTTTCATGATATTAGGAAAGTTTTCTGCCAGCAAATCTCCAACAATTTTCTGTGTTTTTTGTTGTTGTTGTTTATTTGTTTGTTTGTTTTTTGCCTCCTGTTCTGGAGTTCCAGTCATGCATAAATTTTTCCTGTTGATAGTGTCTCACATAATTCTTAGGTTTTCTTCTTTCTTTTTTCTGATTTTTCCTTAAACAAATTGGTACCAAGGGATTTGTCCTTTATTTTGTAGATTCTGTCTTCCATTGATTCAATTCTGCAACTATGTCCTTCTACTGAGTTGTTTATTTCTGATATTTTATTTTTAATCTTTTGGATTTCTAGTTGCTGTTTTTGCATGGTTTCTAATTGTCTATTTATTTTGTTGCTTTGTTCTTGTATTGTTTTCCTGAATTTTTCTATTGCTTTGTCTGTGTTTTCCTTGATTTTGTCTTTTTTTCCTTTGATTTTGTCTGTGTTTTGCTTGATCTCTTTCTTGATCTCTTGGACAACCCTATGTATTAGTCTTTGGAATTCCTTATCAGGTAGTTCTGTTACCATTTCTTCCTCTGGAAGGTTTTCTGTTTTTTATTTTGGTGACTTGCTGGAGCCACCTTGTCCTGCTTCTTTATGCGAAGTGATATTGTTTGTTGTCTCTGAGGCATTAAGGTGTTATTGTATTTATTTATTTATTATCTGTTTGCTTACTGTGTACTGATTTTTTGTTTTATTTTGTTTTGATATATCTGAGTAGGCAGGGTGTGTGTGCTACTCTGGTCACTAGTCTAGCCATACTGGAGTTCTTACCACCTGTCTCTGGGTGGGTGGTGCAGCGGCTGGGTGTGTGAGTGCAGATCTCTGTTCACTGGTCTTAGGGGACAGCTGAGGATGTAACTCGCATGGCTGGTGAGGTGGTTTGTCTGTTCAGCTGGTCTCCTGAGCACAGATGCAGGAAGCATTCTCACTGATCTCTGGGTTGAGTGTTGTCTGTGTTCTGCCAGTTGCTGGATGGTTAAGGTGAGGGTGCCTGGGTCGTTGGCCACCTAGTCGGTGGTATGGAAATTCTCAACGATGCTCCGAGCAGGTAAGGCTGTGCGAGGGTGGTCAGAGGGAGCACCACAAGCCTCTAGTTGCAGAAGGGGTGGTGCAGGGGGCAAGGCAGGGGAGATACCACCAGTCTACAGGTGACTGCTAGAAGGGCATGCCTCTGTCTACAAGAGTGCTATGCGAGGGAGGGTGCGCCATCAGTTCTCAGGCCCCCTCGCAGGTGGCTGGAGGGAGTAGGAGATGCCACTGGTCTGGGGGGTTCCCAGGGTGAGTGGCTGGGCATAAGAGGGGGAGCCACAGGTCCTTGGGCCATCGGCACAGTTGGCTGCTTGAAAGAGGGGGTGGCACTGGAGGCCATGTGGAGAAACAGACATCACTGTTCTGTGTGCCCCAGCTCAGGTTACCAGGCTTAGGAGTGGGCTCCAGATGTGGGTGGGTGGGCAGAAAAGGGGGTGCCGCCCATTCATGGGCTCCCAGTGCAGGTGGCTGAGCAAAGAAGTGGGTGCTGCTAGTCTGCAAGTAGCTGAGTAAAGGGGCAGACGCCTCTGGCCTGTGGGCCCCCCGCTCAGAGGGCGGGGTGGTGATGGGTGCTGTTAGACTGCGACTGTTTTATGTAAGGGTATGAGGGAGGTAGAGGGGCACTGCAGGTTGGCCGGCCTCTAGCACAAGGGGCTGAGGGGTTCAGTGGGTGAGGTGAGTACTCTTAACTTTCACTGGGCAGGGAGCACTTCTGCCTGGCTCTGGACGTAGGTGCAGTGTCATTCCTGCTTGGATGCACCAGGTGATGGGGGCTTTGGCTAGGAACGTTGCTTGCTTTGTCTCAATATGGTCACACTGTACGGGTTTGGCTGACAGGGTGCTGGTGATTTGTAATTCTCCATGACTGCTGTTTATGTACAGTCTCTTTTTCTACTTGGCACTCAGTCTGATTCTTCAGTCTTGCCTTTGATGCTCAGGGTTTCAAAATTGTCATCTATATCTGATTCAGTTGTTTTCCCTGGCCTTTGTTGTAAGAGGTATGTTGTGAGGCATCTGACTACACTGCCATCTTGGACCACCTCGTCCTTGTCTTATTATTTTATATCATGCTGACATCAGTTGATCTATGTTTGTATTGTTTGTAAATATTGGTAATTGTGATGTCATGCTCAGCATCAATCTCAATGAAAACTCATAGAAAATAGTAGTTTGCATTCCCCCCAAAATTATTTATGGATATTGTTTAGCCTTTCATCATCAATGAGTACACTAAACAGAATAACAAATATGAATTTAAGTTTAAGTTTTCTACTATGTAACATAAAGAAACGGTATATTTTTAAGGTGTATGTTTTCATGTGTATTTTTGCATAAGTTTAAAAACTTTAAGTTAGAAATGCCACTTATTACTGGTTCTGATGTTTCCTTTCTGGAATAATTCCTGTCCACTGTCCCAGCTGAGCAGACAATTGGCCAAGTATCCTCAGCTTTCAGAATTTGGGGGAAGAATGAGGTGGGAGGGGATCCACAGATTATCTTTACTTCCAGGAACAAAAACATAGAACAAGCAAAGTATTTTAATTGTTTTTCATTAAAATTTAATCAAAATTTCAAAAGCGGAATGGGAGATACTGAGAAAGAAAGAAATGGGAGAGGCACTTTACAATCCATAGAGATAAAATGTTCAAAAGTTTATTTGTAAAAAAAAACAAAACAAAAAAAACATGATTATGTCATCTATGCGGTCAGCTATGGAGAAAGATGTTGTTGTTTTTGCTCTTGTGTTCCGTCCAGTTGATTTTGACTCATAGTGACCCTGTAGGACAGGATAGAACTGCCCCATAGGTTTTCCTAGGCTGTATCTTTACCAGAGCAGATAGCCAGTTCTTATCTCCCACAGAGCATCTGGTGGGTTTGAACCATCAACCTTTCTGTTAGCAGCTGAGCACTTAACCACTATGCTATGAGGGCTCCATGCCCTAAAATGTTAGGCATGATTTAAGGTTAATCCCATGGATACACTCAATTCATGTTCGGAATGAAAAGACAGGACCCTGCATGCTATTTCCTAAGGTAGATACATTCACTGCTAATATTCTTGCCGAGCTTAAGAATAGATGAAAAGAAGCACCAAATTGGAATGAGAACATTATTGGTGTCAAGAGAACAATATCAACATGAGCAAGAAAACTGTGATGGTAAATTTTGCTTTTCAGATCAGGAAACCGCAACATTTTGCTTTTATAAAGCTATTTGCAGGAGGAGGGTTGCTGGGAGTTGCTCCGAGGCAAGCCTTTATATTTTCTCCAGGATTCATGGCATAAATTGCAGGCTTTTTCACATTAGGCACTTCTAGGACTATCAGTTCCACTTTTCAGCTTTACAATTGTCACCAATGATTCACTTAACTCATTTAATACAACATAGGCTATATTGAAGTTTTCTGAGTTATATCAGTGCTGAAGGAGATGAGCAACTTTCTGAAAACTCTTCAATTTTTAAGAAACTAATTCTGTGAAGAAACTCACTGGCCATCAATAGCAGTTGAAATTGTTTGTTTACTGGGATCTTCTTAAATGCAAAAACTACTTCTTACACTTTCCAGTGACTGGCTCCTCATAAAAGCACATGTGCTTTTATTAGATGTTTGTTGATTCTGCAACCCAGGATCCATTCACCTGATTTCTCTCTGATTTAAAAGGAATTTTAAGCATTAGAGTAAAATCACAAAAAAAAGGCTACCAAGATATTTTTATAATACAATTTTGATGATCAGTGTACATATTTTTGGAGCCCTGGTGGCACAGTGGTTAAGAGCTCGGCTGCCAACCAAAACGTCAGCGGTTTGAATTCACCAGCCACTCCTTGAAAACCCTGTAGGGCAGTTCTACTTTGTCCTATAGGGCCACTATGAGTCAAAATCGACTTGACAGCAAAGTGCTTAGGTGTAGGCAGGCGTAGTTAGTTTATGAACTTAATTTTTTTTAATAATTTCTGAA
The DNA here is from genome assembly GCF_000243295.1 of Trichechus manatus latirostris. Classification (NCBI taxonomy): domain Eukaryota; kingdom Metazoa; phylum Chordata; class Mammalia; order Sirenia; family Trichechidae; genus Trichechus; species Trichechus manatus. The sequence continues at coordinate 632,760 of NW_004444084.1, forward strand.
GAATTTTGCACTTATCAAAAGCATGGTATTTATTTGTATCACTCCCCCCAAAAGATGCATTTGTCTATATGACTTGTTACAGAAGAATAAACAGCTCTGAAATAAATTTCTGTTGCTAAGCTTTATGCCAAGTTACTTAATAGTAAATTCTGGAGGACCACAGAATTACCCCAGGATAAAACAGTAATACTATTTATGCAAAATGCAGACATAGAAGTCTATTGGAAGCATTATGCTGTACATAGTTTTAAGGCAGATACATTTTTTACCCACTAAGAAACTATAATTTCAAACTGATGCCTATAGCTTGGAGATCCTGACTGAGTTAGGCATAAATAATTTATATTCATTTAAGTTGAATGCCTGACTTTGGCATGTTAAGTGCTACAATTATCAGGACCAGACAAGTGCTTCGTTTTCATTTTCTGGGGTGAGGTTTTTTATGGTTGAATATATCTGTGGATATTTCTGCATGATTGCTTACAATCGGCTTGCTCATTCTCTATTTAAACTTGCTAACAGAAGTTAACTTAATGCTTTCTATATTGAAATTAGTTTTAATCCTGAAAAGTCATATTAAATTATGTTAGTATTTTTTATGATTGTTTTATTCTTAGTAGACTATAGAGAGGTGACATTAGGTCATAAGGAAATTCTACTTTGCACAATTAGGTAGCTTTTGTTCCCTTTCATCACTTTTATATTCAACTATAATTGTATTTATCTGACCACTAGAACATTACTTTTGAGAGGAAGAAATCTTAGCATAATGAAGTTGTTTTGAAGGAAACAACATGCCAATAGATATAGAGCAAAAGCAAAGATTCTGTTTTTCAAGTTAAAGTTTTGTGAGACCTGCAAGCTGCTTTCTATTATTATTGAACTGGAGCTACTTTTCTTCTCTTGTCAAACATGGAATACTATGGAAAATTTGCATAAGGGAAAATCATTGAAGCTGCCAGGTTTTGTGTATTTTTTTTCCTCTTGGCATTTCTTACTTATAAAGTGAGAGGAATTCTTTTTTTCTTCAGTAGCCTGCAATTATCAAAAAGGGGCTGAGGGAAGATTTTGCTAGAATACCATAGTCTTCTAGGCTTTGAACTCCACTAGACTGCACAGTGGAGGCATAATCTTTAAGGCACTTAAAGAGACCTCAAGAACCACTACTTTTTATTTATTTTTACAATTTAATATCCTTTATTTTTTAGAGCAATTTTGTTTTAAGAAAAATTGTGTAGAAGGTACAGAGAGTTCCCATATGCCCCCTCTTTTCCCTGCACACAGGTTCTCCTGTTATTAACATTTTGCATTCCTTGCATTTGTTATAGTTGATGAACCAATATTGATACATTATTATTAAATAACATCCTTAGTTTACATTGGGGTTTACGCTTTGTGTACAGGTCTATGAGTTTTGACAGATACATAGTGTCACATATCCACCATCATAGTATCATACAGAATAGTTTCACTGTCCTGAAAATGTCCTGTGCTTCACTTATTTATCCCTCTCCAGCTCCCCCTGAAACCTTGGAAACCACTGATCTTTGTAACATCTCTATAATTTTGTCTTTTCCAGAATGTCATATAGTTGTAATCATACAGAATGTAGCTTTTTCAGATTGGCTTCTTTCACTTAGCAATATGCCTTAAGGTTCTTCCCTGTCTTTTTGTACCTTGATAGCTTATTTCTTTTTTATCACTGAATAATAATTCATCGTATGTATGTACCTTGGTTTATTTATTCATTCACCTATTGAAGGATATTTTGGTTGCTTCCAATTTGGGGCAATTATGCATAAATATGTTACAAACATTCATGTGCAGGGTTTGTGTGTGTGTGTGTGTGGACTTGTTTTCAAGTCATTTGGATAAATACCTGAAGTGCATTTACTGGATCATATGGTAAGGACTAAGGTGCACCTGACCCGAGCTGCTATATTTTCAATCGCCTCATATGCATGCAAAAGCTGGACAATGAGTAAGGAAGACCAAAGAAGAATTGATGCCTTTAAATTATGGTGTTTGTGAAGAATATTGAATATACCATGGATGGCCAGAAAGATCTAGTCTGTTTTGGAAGAAGTACAGCCAGAGTGCTCCCTGGAAGCCAGGATGGTGAGACTTCATCTCATGTACTTTGGACATGTTATCAGGCAGGACCAGTCCCTGAGAAGGACATCATACTTGGTAAGGTAGATTGTCATCAGAAAAGAGGAAGACCCTCAACGAGATGGATTAACACAGTGGCTGCAACAATGAGCTCAAACATAGCGATGATTGTAAGGACGGCACAGGACCAGGCAGTGTTTGGTTCTGTTATACACAGGATCTCTATGAGCTGGAACCAACTAGATGGCACCAAACAACAACAAATGGTGAGCCTATATTCAGTTTTGTAAGAAACTGCCAGATTGTCTTCTAAAGTAGATGTACAAGTTTGCATTCCCACGAGCAATGAATGAGAGACCCTGCTGTTGCCCTCATCCTCACCAGCATTTGATGTTGTCAGTGGTTTGTATCTTTGCCAAGAACCAATATATTTTTACGTTCTTTATTTTTAAGTTTAGTTGCAGAGGGTTAAGAAACCCGTACTGTCATCATTGTCTTTAAAAGGTCTTTTAGTGTTATTTATTTTTTAATCCCACCTAGCTTCATGACATCTACTCCATAATACCCCTAACTCCCCACAGAAAGTAACATGAAAAGAAAAATCAAACATATGACCCCACAAACTTCCATGCATTCTTAATAGGTGAAAGGGAAAGTGAAGATAGAGGGAGGGCGGGGAATGATTTAGAAAAGTAAAATAATCATCTGATTAAGTCTTCGTTTACAAATGACATTTTGATGTATGATTATAATATGGGAGCTACCCCTTAAAATTTGCATACATGTTTGATCCACTATCATTTCACATTCTTCAGGGCAAAAATCTAGTAGTCATCCTTGATGCATCTCTTTCTTTCAGCTCTCACCTACAATCCAACAACAATGCCTCCAAAACCCATCCCGGCATCTGTTCACTCTTTCAAGTCTCCACTATCACTCTCCTTGTCCAACACTACCTACTCTCACCCACATTATCAGAGCAGTTTCCTTTCTCCTTTCTCTGTCTCAGTACTTGCAAATGTATTTCTGTCACATTGGCCTTTTCATTTCAACCTCTGAGCCTTTACATTGACAATTTCCTCTGCCTGGAAAACTCTTTCTGTGGATTTTCACTTGTCTTATTCCTTTACATCACTCAAGTCTCAGCTCAAACATTGCCTCCTCGAAGATTTCCATGGTTGCCCTTTGGAAAGTAGTCCTACCTGACCATAAGTCATCCTCCATTTTATTACTCAGATTATTTTCTTTTTATTGGTAATGTCTACTGGAAAAATTCTTAATTATTTATTTGTTTGCTTATTTTTATCCTCTCCCCAACCACAGTAGGAGGTAAAATCCATGGGAAGTATGGACTTTGCCTGTCCTTTTCGGGCTGTATTTCAAACACTCAGAACGGTAGTCACATTGTACTCAGCCAATGAAGATTTGTTAATTGGATGAATGCACCAGGCACATTATTGGGTCATATATATGTACTCTAGGATTAGGTATGCTGTGTTGTCATTATTCCTGCTTGGTGGGTGAGGAAACCGAAGCTTAGAAAAACTGAAGCATTTGCTCAAGATTGCAGGAATAATAAATGGCACATTCAGAATTAAAACCCTTATTTGTTCTGACTCCAAAGCCTTTGGCCTTTCTAATGAATTCTTAATTTCTAAAGCTAGCTTCAATTGATTTGTATAACAGTCTCCTGGAGTAGGTATTATCATCTCCATTTTAATAGATGAGGTAATTTAGGCCCAAGATATTCAATTCTTCTACTCCAAATCACACAGGTGGAATTTGGAGGAGTCAGAATGTGAATCCCGCTTTCTTTGACCTAAGCTCATGTTTTTGCCATATATCATATCACCTCATTCTCTCAAGTTATAGTACTAAAATTAGGGTAGTAGAACGCAAACTTTTCGGAGGAAAAGATTTTAAAGGTATACACACCATACATATTTAAATATATTTACGTTAGACATTAAATACTGCCTTTAGTATGCGATGTAAATATTGAAAATTGACCCTGCTAAAACGATGAGTCTTTAACCTCACCAATACCTTTTTATAAGTGGTGCTATAATAGACCCAATTATGGACAGTCTATTTTTGTAGGGGCAGGAGTCTAGTCATCTATTTGGTAGGGGCAACCAGACTTATGTTTTGCAATAAAATCAGTATTTGATAAGAATTTTGCAGCATAGACTATTGCCGTTGGTTAAAAGCCATCTTATCCTCTTCTTCCTGGGAACACGGTTAGCTTGACCATATTTCCTGGTCTCCATTTCATTATGTGTGGCCGTGAGACTGAATTCCAGTCAATGAGATATAAGAGAAGTGATAAACACCTCTCAAAGAGCAACCCAGGAAAATATCTCAGAAAGGAGCCTCAGAATCTGTTTCCCCTTCTGACTGGTTGAAACGGAGACCACCCGCAGGGCCATCTCGGAAGCTTTCATAAACCTGGATTCCTGAAAAACTGTGTGGAGTACGGCATCTTGCCAACCTGTTCACCAGAACAGCACTATTAAGTTAGAGGACAATAGACCTCTGAAGTCTGTTCTGCTATAACTTCTGCAATCAATTAACTCATACAAGATTGCTAAATAGGAAAATATTTAGAATAATGGAGAGACTGTATAACTTTGCATGTGATTTTTCCCAGCATGTTAATGTTATGTGTCATGAACTAACAGCAGCAGAGCACAGCCTTATAAAAATATGGCTTGTGATGGTTCATTTTATGTGTTAACTTGAGTAGGCTATTGGTCCTCTATAAATAACATGAGCCAATTCCTTAAAATAAATTTCTCTTGATACATAGATAGATAGGTAGATAGGTAGGTAGGTAGATAGATAGACAGACAGACGGACGGACAGATAGACAGATAGATTTTGTTTCTGTTTCTCGAGAGAACCCTGATTCTAAAGAACACGAAGGCAGAGTTTGGTACCAAGAATGGTTCTAGGGAAACAGAATCTTAAGGATGAGTTTCTGAATTGGTTTCGTGGTTTTTGGAATTAGTATTAAAATGTGGTTAGATTCAAAGGCACTAATGACTCTGCTTCCAGTAGTAAAGAGGGTACTAGTCCATTTATCTAGAGTCCTGGAGAAATAATGAAATGTAATTCCCTATTTACTCTATGTTCTGAGTTTGGTCACTTGTTCTGGGTTGCACACTCTGGGTGATGCTCTCTGGCCTTCGTTGCAAAACTCTGCAGCCCGGTTATTTCTTGAATCCCCCTTTTTCAAGATTATTTACCTATTTTTTAAGGTAACAGCCAAGTATTTTCTTACTCATGAGGAATTTTTTGAAATACACAGTCTTTTTTTCCTGTTTTTTAGTGTTCCAGTTATAAAGTTCCATAGGTTTTAAATGGGACTAATGAGGTACAGTAGTCCAGTGACAAGGGCCAGAAGGCAGAAGGGGACAAGGAAGCTGGTGATAGGGAACCCAAGGTTGAGTAAGGATATTGTTGATGTGTT
>NW_004444084.1:638443-653839 GCF_000243295.1 Trichechus manatus latirostris
GTCGAGAAGTTAGAGGGTTGACATGTTGTGGGGTTGTTAACCAATGTCATAAAACAATATGTGTACTACTGTTTCATGAGAAACTATTTGTTCTGTAACCCTTCACTTGAAGTACAATAAAAAAAAAGAATATTTTCTCATAGCATTAAAGATTCTTTGAAAGCAAAAAAAAAAGAAAAAAGTTCCATAGGTTTTGAGAAGTCTGCCCAATCCTATTTTTCTTATAAATTCTATTATTTTTTTAACGTGCAGTTTTGTAGAATGAGTGTTTTTTAAGAATATACACATTGAGTTTTCATAGGTTCACTTTTATTGAGTTTGAACCGTTACATATTTTGGGGTCTCCGTGTTACCCAAGTTAACCAACTCTGGTTTATAAAGATATTTAAATGAAATCTTTTACAACAAAGAATTCGAGTATTTAGATGCAGTGTCATTAGAAGGAGTGTAGCACAATAGTTCTGTGATCTTGAGTAAGTGTCTAAATCTTAATTACCTTATCTGTCAAATGGGTATAATGAGAGTAGCTTCTTCATAGGTTTCTATAGTATTCAACAATATATAAGCTGTGCAATACTTAGGTCAGTACTGGTGCTGTGTATGACTCAGGCATTTTAATTGCAATTTTTATCATTGGCTTTAATATCAGACATGTCTGGATTCTGCCAGTGATTATCTCTATAACCTTAGGAATGTTATGTAACCTCTCAAAGCATCAGTTTCTTCATCTGTAAAATGTAGTTAATTCCTTACTGTCATTGTCCCTGGAAGGACTATGGGAGGTAATATATGCTGATAACATATACAGTTATGGAGAATAATATTCAGTTACTTGGGAGGAGCAGATTAATTTTCAAAAATAGATTTTCAGTGATTTTCAAGTTAACATCATATGGTCAACTACTGCCCTTACATGCTTATCAGACTGGTTCCAGAGGTTAAAAGCATGGAGGGATAATGTCTGTAATCAGTAACAGGCATGCTAAACTGGAGGAGAAGAAACTTTCCAACAGCAGTACTTTCCTCTAATTTACCCAGGGACATGTGCACAATAATAAACTACAGATCTATAAATAGTTTGTTAAAATCTTTCTGAATTTCATTGTATCCAATTTAAAGAATTGAGATAAAGAAAATGACATGAGTCAAAATAAATTCCAGAAGACTTTTAGAATTCAGCAATAAAAACGAAATAAAGCAACTGAAAGAAACAACATATGTGAATATTTACCAGTTATTGGGCTACAGAAAGACTTTTTGAACATAGCATTATAGAAAGAAATGATAAAAGTTTGGCCAATATAACTTCCAAAAAAATTTAAACTTTTGCACATATTTGTTATTGAAACCCCCAGCGCACCAAAAAAGGCATACACACACATAAAACCAAATAGAAAAACATGGATAACATACATCAGTAAAGGTTAATAGAATTATTCAATTACAATCTTATATCTTATTCTAATATTTTCAATAAGGAAAAAAGAAACATTCAAAGATAAAAATAGGTAAAAAAACAAAACTTAGATAATCTATTCCACGAATATTTATTAAGCACCTAGTATATGCCAGGCAGGATTCTAAGGGGTGGGAATGAATACAGGAGTGAAGACAGTCAAACTCCTTCTTCTCAGGAAGCTTCTAATCTAATGAGGAGACAGACAGTAAAAGAAAAAGAAGGAAGAAAGAAAAAAAAGCATACAGCAGGCAATTATATAAATAAAATAATTTCTGCTAGTAATTAAATGTTATAACAATAAACTGGAGAAGCTGATTAAGGAAAAAGGGGGGAAGAAGTTAATTTGGAGCACATGCAAAGTTTCTCTGGGAAGGTTATATTTGAACAGAACAAAATGGAATGAGAGAGATTTACAAAGATTTGAAAGCAGGGATACATTGCAGGTAGAGGAAACCAACAGCAAGGTCAAGGTCCCTGAGATGGTAACACACTTGGCATCGTTGAAGAACAGCAAGCCCTGGTGTTGCAACATTTACGTGCTCGGTTGCTAACTGAAAGGTGGTCAGTTAGAACCCACCAGCGGATCCACAGGAGAAAAGACCTGGTGATTTGCTTCCATAAAGATTACAGCCGAGGAAATTCTATGGGGCAGTTATTCTGTCAGAAGCTGGAATTGACTCAACGGCACAAAACAAGAACAGCAACAAGAACAGCAAGGTCTACGTGGCTGGAATAGAGTAATATATAATATATTAAAAGAATATATAATATAGGAAAGTAGAATAATATATAATATAGAAAATATAAAGAGTAGTACATTAATGTATACAATATGTGTTAGTATATAACATTAGTGTATAATAATATAATGTAGTCATATAATATATTAATATAAAATAATATAGGGTAATATATAATATAGGAAAGGTAATGTTCAATATATAATACAGGAAGAAGGGCCAGATTGTGTAAGGCCTTGAAGAAACTGGAGAAAAATTCACACTGTCAATCCATACATTGTAAACATAACCTCAGTAATAATAGCATACATGCATATTAAAATGTAATGAGAAAACATGTTATCTATCAAATTGGCAAGATTTTAATGATTATGCATGTTGGAGAGAACAGTGAGTTACAGATTGTCTTAAACTTCCTGGGGTGAAAATGGGTACTACCTTACTGGAAAGTAATTTTATAATTGTATCTGAGGCTTAATATATTTTTGTAATTTTTACCCAATAATTCCAATTCCAGGAATTTATATTCATAACATAATTGAACAAATATATGTATGTACATAGCTGTTCATACATCCATATTCTTTCTAATAATGAAATATTGAAAATAATCTAGATATTCAACCCTAGGAGGTAATTGTATTTAGTATTTTGCATGATATGCAAAAATAATAGGATGTTTTCAAAGACTATTTAATGAGATATGAAGTACTCAGGGTAAAATGCTAAGGAACAAAAAGCAGTATACAAAAATATGATCCAAATTTTATTTTGCAAAGAATCATCACAGAATCAAAATATGGGTGTGTGTGTGTTTCTGTGCACTATAGTTATGTAGAGGAAGGGGGAGCCTTTTTGTCATGAAAAATCACCAAGTCAATGGAATAATGAGCAATGCAATGACTTGTTCTACTGCCCTTGATAACTAAGTGTGCCTTAGAAGCAAAGGCAAGCCCACCAGAGGCCTTGAAAATTTCAGTTTTTGATTCCTCTCCCACAGAGTAAGCAAGTGAATTGGAAAAATAAATGTTGTCAGTATGAGCTTATGTATTTGGAGGAAACGGACATTAAGTTTGAAAGTAAAGAAAGTCATTCCTTCTCTGCTTGGCTATAATCTAATCCTGTTCTCTGATGAAAACATAGATCATACGTGTGAGAGTCACAAACTCGAGACCCCGTCTCCATATTCATGACCAACACTTACACACGTATTTATAACTCTGTTAACTAGTCCTGGGAATTTATTTCCCTATTTTACTTTTTTTTTAATTTTAGTAATGTGCATAAAAGTCTTCTGCACATCTTTCTAAAAATGAAAATTCCTGGGTCCAATATGAAAGAAACTCTGATCAAGGAATCTGCATTTTGTTATGATGGGGAAAGATCTTCTTCGTTATTCTTGATGATTTATAACATATTCGACTTACTCTTTTTTTTGCTCTCCCCCTAGTAACTCTCCACTCCCGTTTCCCCCCATCTTTTGCTCCTGGTAACCATTAATCTATTTTTTCCTCTACGCATGTCCTTATTCTAGATATTTTATATAAGTAGGATCATAAAATACTTGTCCTTTTGTGTCTTGGAATTTTTAGCATAATGCTTTCAAATTTTATGAATGTTGTAGCATGTATCAGTACTTCATTTCTCTTTATGACTGAATAACATTCTGTTATATGGATGTACCACATTTTCTTTATTCATTCATCTGTTGGTAGACGTTTGGCTTTTTTCTACCATTTGGCTATTGTGAATAATGCTGCAATTAACATTGGTGTACAAGTATCTGTTAGAGTCATAGGAGTGGAATTGCTGGGTCATATGGTAATTCTATGTTCAACTTTTTGAGGAACACAGCCAAAATATTTTCCACAGTGGCTGCATTATTTTACATTAGCACCAGGAATGATCAAGAGTCCCAGTTTCTCCACATTCTCACGCATAATTGTTGTTTTTTGTTTATTTGTTTTATTAATAGCCATCCTAGAGGAGGTGAGGAGCCCTGGTGGCACAATGGTTAAGTGTTTGGCTGCTAACCAAAAGGCTGGCAGTTTGAATCCACCAGCCTCTCCTTGGAAACCCTGTGGGGCAGTTCTACTCTTTGCTGTAGGGTTGCTATGAGTTGGAATCGACTCGACAGCAATGGGTTTGGGTTTTTGGTTTAATGACTAATGATATTGAGCATCTTTTCATGTGCTTATTGGTCATTTGTATACATTCTTTGGTGAAACGTCTATTCAAGTTCTTTGCTCATTTTTTGATTGAGTTATTTATCTTTTTGTTGTTGAGTTGTATATTCTTTATATAAGTTATATGAGTTGTATGTTCTCTATATATTCTGGATATTAAACCTTTATCAGATATGTGGTTCCCAAATATTTTCTCCCATTCTGTAGATTGCTTCTCCACTTTGTTAATAAAGTCCCTTGATGCATTAAAGTTTTAAATTTTGATAAAGTCCAACGTATTTTTGTTTTGTTGCTCATGCTGTTGGTGTTTTATTGAAGAATTCATTGCCGTAAACAAGGTACTGAAGTTTTACCCCTATGTTTTCTTCTAAGAATTTTGTTTTTAGCCTCTATGTTTAGGTTATTGATCCATTTTGAGTTAATTGTTATGTAAGATGTGAGGTATGGGTTCAAATTCATTGTTTTTTCATTATTTTGCCTGTTGTCTCAGCACCGTTTGTTGATGAGACTATTCTTTCTCCATTGAATGAACTTGACACTCTTGTCAAAAATCAGTTAGCCATAGATGTATGAGCTTGTTTCTGGACTCTCAGTTCTATTCCATTGGTCTATACACCAGTACCACATTGTTTTTATTACTGTAGCTTTATAGTGCTTTTCTCCCATGTGTCTGTCAATTTGTCATACTGGGTGGTTTGTGTATTGCTGTGATGCTTGAAGCTATGCCACTGGTATTTCGAATACCAGCAGGGTCACTCATGGTGGACAGGATTCAGCAGAGCTTCCAGACTAAGACAGACTAGGAAGAAGGAAATCGCAGTCTATTCTTAAAAAATTGGCCAGTGAATCTTATGAATAGCAGTGGAACATTGTCTGGTATAGTGCTGGAAGGTGAGCCCCTCAGGTTAGAAGGCGCTCAAGATACTATTGGGGAAGAGATGCCTCCTCAAAGTAGAGTTGACTTTATTGACATGGATGGAGTCAAGCTTTCAAGACCTTCATTTGCTGATGTGGCGTGACTCAAAATGAGATGAAACAGCTGCAAATATCCATTAATAATAGGAACATGGAATGTTGGAAGTACAAATCTAGGAAAGTTGTAAGTTGTCAAAAATGAAATGGAACACATAAAGATCAATATTCTAGTCATTGTTGAGCTGAAATGGACTAGTATTGGTCATGTGGAATTGGACAATCATATGGTCTACCATGCGGGGAACGACAAATTGAAGACCAATAGTGTCACATTCATTGTCAAAAAGAATATTTCAAGATCTATCCTGAAGTACAATGCTGTCAGTAATAGGACAATATCCATATGCCTATAAGGAAAGCCAGTTAAGACAACTATTATTCAAATTTACACACAAATCACTAATGCCAGAGGTGAGGAAATTGAAAAAAAAATTTACAGTATAAATCTGTTTATTTAGACACATAAACAACAAACAGGATTTATCTTTCTACGTATTCAAATCTATCAGAATGGATCCCCATAGGAAAAGGGCAGAAATGGTTGTAGTCTGGAGGTGAAATATAACAGTGGTGGATAAGAGAAATACCTACAACATTTTATTGGGGTTGATGTGAGAAGCAAATAGTACAACATATATAAAAGCACCTTCAAAACATAGAAATTGTTATGCACATGTAAGATATTATATTAGAAATTTTTTTTAATCGTGCTTTAGGTGAAAGTTTACAGTGCAAGTCACTCTCTCATACAAAAATTTATACACATGTTGTTATGTGACACTAGTTGCAATCCCTACAATGTGAGAGCACAGTTCCCTTTTCCACCCCTGATTTCTTGTGTCCATTCAGCCAGTTCCTGTTCCTTCCTGCCTTCTCATCCAGCCTCCAGGCAGGAACCGCCCATTTGGTCTCGAGTATCTCACTGAACTAAGATGCACACTCCTCACGAGTATTATTTTTTGTTTTATAGTCCAATCTAATCTTTGCCTGAAGAGTGGGCTTCGGGAATGGTTTTAGTTCTGGATTAACAGAACATCCAGGGGCCATAGTTTCGGCGGTTCCTCCAGCCTCTGTCAGACCACTAAGTCTGGTCTTTTTACATGAATATGAATTTTGCTCCACACTTTTGTTCCACTCCATTGGGGACTCTTTGCTGTATTTCCTATTGCGGGGGTTGGTTATTGGTGTCAGCTGGGCACCATCCAGTTCTGGTCTCAGGCTGATGGAATCTCTGTTTTATGTGGACCTTTTGTCTCTTGGGCTAATATTTTCCTTGTGTCTTTGGTGTTCTTCATTCTTCTTTGTTCCAAGTGTGTTGGGACCAATCGATGCATCTTAGACAGCCGCTCACTAGCTTTTAAGACCCTAGATGCCACACGCCAAAGTGGAATGCAGAACATTTTCTTAATAAACTTAGTTATGCCAATTGACCTAGATGTTCCCCCAAACTATGATCCCCAGGCCCCAGCCCCATCTACTCTGTGTCTCAAAGTGTTTGGCTGTGTTCAGGAAACTTCCTAGCTTTTGCTTTGGTTCAGTTGTGCTGACTTCCCTCGTATTGTGTGTTGTCCTTCCTTTCACCTATGAGTCTTGTCTACTATCTAGTTAGTGAATTCCCCTTCCCCTCCCTCCCCACCCTCATAACCATCAAAGAATGTTTTCTTCTGTGTTTAAACCTTTTCTTGAGTTCTTATGATAGTGGACTCACACAATATTTGTCCTTTTGCGAATGACTAATTTCACTCAGCATAATGCCCTCCAGATTCACCCATGTTGTGAGACGTTTCAAGGATTCATCATTGTTCTTTATCATTGCATAGTATTCCATTGTGTGTATGTGCCATAATTTGTTTATCCATTTGTTTGTTGATGGGTACCTAGGTTGTTTCCATCTTTTTGCTATCGTGAACAGTGCTGCAATGAACATAGGTGTGCATATATCTACTCGCGTGACAGCTTTTATTTCTCTAGAAGGAAATCGAAGATTTTTAACAACTTCTGCAGTCTGAAATTAAGCAAACATGCAATCAAGATGAACTGATAATTAGTGGTTATTGGAATGCAAAAGCTGGAAACAAAGAAGAAGTATCAGTAGTTGGAAAATATGCCCTTGGTGATAGAAATGACGCCAGAGATCCAATGATAGAATTTTGCAAGACCAATGACTTCTTCACTGCAAATACCTTTTTCCAACAACATAAATTGCAACTATACACGTGAATCTTGCCAGATGGAATACACAGGAATCAAATCGACTACATCTGTGGAAAGAGACCACAGAGAAGCTCAATATCATCGTTGACAACAAAGCCAAGGGTTGACTGCAGAACTATTACTCCTATGCAAGTTCAAGCTGAAGCTGAAGAAAATTAGAGCAAGTCCACAAGAGCCAAAATACAACCTTGAGTATATTCCAGCTGAATTTAGAGACCATGACAAGAACAGATTTGACACATTGAACACTAATTACAGAAGACCAGACAAATTATGGAATGACATCAAGGACATCATACACGAAGAAAGTAAAAGCTCATTAAAAAGACAAGAAAGAAAAGACAAAAATGGATGTCAGATGAGACTCTGAAACTTGCTTTTGAACATAGAGTAGCTAAAGCAAATGAAGAAATGATAAAGTAAAAGAGCTGAACAGAAGATTTCTAAGGGCGGCTCCAGAAGACAAAGTAAAGTATTAAAATGAAACTTGCAGAGACCTGGGCTTAGAAAACCAAAGAGGAAGAAAATGCTTGGCATTTCTCAACCTGAAACAACTGAAGAAAAAATTCAAGCCTCAAGTTGCAATATTGAAAGATTCTACAGGAAAAATATTGAACGACTCAGGAAGCATTGAAAGAAGATGGAAGGAAGACACAGAGTCACTGTACCAAAAAGAATTGGTCAACGTTCAACCATTTCATGAGATAGCATATGATCAAGAACTGACGGTACTGAAGGAAGAAGTCCAAGCTGCACTGAAGACATTGGTGAAAAACAAGGCTCCTGGAATTGACAGAATACCAATTGAGATGTTTCAACAAACAGATGCAGCAATGGAGGTGCTCACTCATCTATGTCAAGAAATTTGGAAGACAGCTTCCTGGTCAACTAACTGGAAAAGATCCATATTTGTGCCCATTCCAAAGAAAGGTGATCCAACAGAATGCAGAAATTATCAAATAATATTATTAGTATTACACACAAGTAAAATTTTGCTGAAGATCGTTCAAAAGCTTTTGCAGCAGTACATCAACCGGGAACTGCCAGAAATTCAAGCTGGATTCAGAAGAGGCACCTAACAACAGCAACTAACAAAGTGCTTTTTGAAATTGGAAAGTGTGAATCCTATGATGATCTTTTTTTTTTTTTAAGATTGTTTTTGATGTTATTGTTTTGGCTAAAATAAAAAATAAAAAAACCAAACCCATTGCCATCAAGTGGTTCTGACTCATAGCGACCCTATATGATAGAGTAGAACTGCCCCATAGGGTTTCCAAGGAGTAGCTGGTGGATTCGAACCGCTGATCTTTTGGTTAACAGCTGGGCTCTTAACCACTGTGCTATTGGTGCTCCATTGTTTTGGAAAGGGCCCTTGAAATTCCATGTAAATTTGAGGACCAGCTTTTCCATTGCAACAAAAAAGGGTGTTAGAATTTTGATAGGGATTGCTTGAAATCTGTAGATCCCTTTAGGTAGTATTGACACCTTAATAATATCAAGTCTTCTAACTCATGAACACGAGATATCTTTCCATTTATTTGGACTTCCTTATTTCTTCAACAATGTTTTATAGTTTTCAGTGTACAAGCGTTTCACCTCCCTGGTGAAATTTATTTCAAAGTCTCTTATTCTTTTAGATACTGTTGTAAATGGAATTGTTTTCTTAGTTTCCTTTTCAGACCACTCATTGCTGGTGTTTAGAAACATAATTGATTTTTGCATGTCAACTTTGTACCCTACACATTTTCTAAATTATTAGCTGTAGTAACTTCCTTGTGGACTCTGGGATTTTCTGTGTGTAGGATCCTCTACAATAATCTGACCTACAGTCACCTCTCTGACTACTTATTCTACTACTGTCCCACTTATTCCTTCTGCTGCAGCCACACTGGTCTCCTCACTGCTTTTGGAAAATATCAGCACACTCCCGTCACAGGGTTTTTGCAATTGCTGTTTCCTCTGTCTAGGCTGTGCTTCCTTCAGATATGTGCATGGCTTGATCCCTCACTTCCTCCAGCTCCTTGTTTAAAAGTTGCTTTCTCTGAGATACCTTCCCTGGCAAACCTCTCTAAAATTTCAATATTTTCACTCCTACCCTTAACTAGTGACACTTCATAATCCCATTCCTTGATTTATTTTCTATCCTTAGCTATTATTCTAACCTGTGAGATATCTTACCTGGATCTCCCATATTGGAATGCTAGTCCATGAGTGTTTTACTTATTGCTATATCCTTAGCACCTAGAACAGTGCCTGGAACACAGAAGACACTCAATAAATACTGGTTGAATGATTTAAAGAACAAATTTTAGTTCCTAGTCCTTGAATTACACCTAATTTGCTCCTAATATTTCCTCTAGTTCTCTACTAGACACTTTTCTGTCTCTTTTTTCCCCCAAGAAACACACAGAATATATGCCCAAATACCTTCATGTGCCCAAATAAAGTACTCTGTTGGCTACACTAATATTAGTTGTACTCGTAACTACTTTTATTATTAAAATGATAGTCTTCACTTTTATATTGTCTCCTGTGTGACAAGCACTAACACAGCCAACCTCCAAGAAGATGCTATTTCCCACTTTACAGATGAGGAAAATATTCTTTGAGTGAGTTATTTTAGATCACATTTAGTGACCACCCATCAGTATGCTTCAGTCTGCCACAAAGGTGGGCTTTTCCATAAATTATGTTCTACATCCTCACAGCGATGCCATACCATGTTGCTTCTCATTCAATTGCACCATTCTGAAAACAATATCACATCCTAATCATGCAGCATTATCTTTCCAAGATTTACTTCCTATACTTCCACCTTTGTACTTTCATTTAACAGTTATATCTTAGGTCTCATCTTATATTTGCCCTTCTCCAGATGACCTCCTGATGGAGGGAAGACTTTATATGTATGTAGTGTTTACATCATTTACTTCAAAAATCTCTCACTCTCTTTCTCTCTCTATATATATATTTCTCTTACCCAGATCTGTCAATAGTTAAACAAGCCTCCAACTCCAACCTCATTTTTAATGTATGGCATGCAAGCCAGTGTTAATATCTATAGCCAATGTAAACAGAAAAGTTGGATAACTTATTGCTGCAAAATGGAATTATTGGCTCATTAATCTGGCAAGGTTATTTGCATAGTCCAAAGGCACTAAGTTTTTGTGCCAAGTTTCTCCCCTGAAATTTTTGTTGGGAAAATGTATCCATAGATAAAAACAAAATTTTAAAGTGACGCAAATTTTAGAGGTCACTGAAATCTACATTTATATTGATCCTTTTGCTCTGCTTTAGTCATGAAGACTAAAGACTACCTGACACTAATGGAAAAAGCTGCCAGAAAAAGTGAAAAACTCATAATAATTTCATATTTTACAAATGAATCATATTCTTCTTGCTAAGATTTGACTGAATTCAGACATTGCTAATGGAGAGGCAGTCACATCTCCACAGAACAAGATTCTAATCCTCAATAAATATTTTAATGCTTATCGTTCTCAAAATAAATGTCTTCCTTCCTCCATAATTCACCAACAATCTGGTGAGGTTACATTCTGTGAAGCCCTACTTTCTTTAGAGGCAGCTTGTGCTGCGCAATGTTCTGTTTGCATTTTGATTAGAAAAGGGGGGTGGGTGCAAGACTGGATAATGAAGGCACTTATATTAATTCATTACCTTCCCTAGAGATGAAGATGGATTTTATAGTCATATTGTACTGAAACATCACTCCCTTAATATATGGTAGGATTTTCATTTTTAATAACTCCTTGTGAAGAGGAAAAAGGTTAAAATTGCTGATTTATAAATGAGGAAAAATATATAATAAAGATAAAATAATGTATATATTCTTGAGATCATATTTTTTTTTTTTCTATTGAAGGTCAGATCTACTAACCTATAACACAGCTAAAGAGTCTGTGATGAGGAAAGGAAAAAACAAAAAATCTGGAAGCAGTTTAAGTTATTCAGTGTTCCAGTGTGGACAAAAATCTCATCACAGATTTTGGAAAGGAAACTTGTGCATCAGATTTTCAGTCAAGAACTTATCAGATAATTGAGGATTCATATGGCAACTATTCTTCAATGCATTTTCTATCAACTGTAGTGTTTTCATCATCATTACTGTCAAGTCTTAACTAATATACTAAAAAAAAATCAGATTGCAAATAGTTTAGGTAAAATATTGTCATTTAGCCACTAGATAGACATCTTTCACTTTGATCAGTTCTCTGGGATCAGCCTGAAAACAGTCAGCTTGAACACATATGTCTATCTGGCAGAAAGAAAAAAAAATAGTAAAAAGGTTAATGAATTCCTTCTGGAAATTTGATGTCAATATGGATATTTTAAAGTTCTATACTTGCTGGAAAAATAACATAGAGAATCCTATATAAGGCACAATTTTAAGATACGTTAAACAATTAAAATTAGTTTTTAAAAAGTGTTAATTAGAAATATGCTTCTTAATAAATTTCATTCATTGGTCCCATATACACTACTACTATGGTGAACAGTTTATTTACTCTTTCATAGGCTAGATCTTCACTTCTTCAAATTCTTAAAAACATTTTCATGTCTGTCTACATCTCTCACCTCTCCCACTACTCTCCCTCAGCTCTCACTCATCTCACACATTTATCATCACAATTCTTAAAACATGGTTTCTACACAGTCATGTCACTGTTCTTGTGGCTTTATCAGTACGCATATTAGTTTTTTCTGTGTCATTTATATATAGCCCCCAGACAGATTTTAAAGTCAAGCCATTTAAGGAACTACAAGTTGAAGAATTTTTGCCTTCGTTATCTTGAAATGATCTATTTCCTGCCTATGACTTCCCACATCCTTTCTTTGTTCCATTTTTATTGTCTTCCACTTTGTCCAGTCCATTCTTGAGATTGTACTTCATTGATTGTTCTATGTAAAATCAATAAGCTTGTTTGTTCATTCCAAGCTTCCTGAGAAGTTTAGAATTTCCCTTCAGCCTACTCTAAAATAAGAATGGCCAACTAACAGTTTGAACCAAAGGTGGCTCTTCATAGCTTTGAAAATGGCCTATGCACAAACACAAAGAATATAATTATAACATCTACGTCATGACCTTTCGAAGATACTACACTCTATTACACTCTAGGGTCACTTGAAGACTGTTATAACACTAAAAACATTCCTAAGGTCTTGTTGATAACACTAGTGAATATTGTCTACCCTTGATCAAAATAATCTTTTTGTGGAAGTTTAAAAATTACAAATGAGGGACTTTTCCAGTCTTTCTCAGGAAATAAATTTTTGTTTGGCTATCAAAGAAAAAAATCTAAGAAAAATCATGGTCAACATCTAATGATGAAACTTATTTCAACCAGAGGTTAGCTTATTAAAAGTAAACTGTATTATTCATTTTGCATTACATTTTCAATACTTTTTTCTCTTCCATAGTACAATTTTATTTTATTTAAAAGGCAAAATGTAAGGAGGGAAATTTGGAAAGTTAACTGAGATTTTAGCACGTATACGATGGCCTCAATCCCAAACCTTTTAAAAGCAGCTCAACACATCTGAAGAATTAAATTAAGAGAAAAAAAAAAATCTGGTAATTAATAAAGGTTAGCTATCCACTCAAGTTTTAAATATTTTCCTATTAATAAATTCAATATCCGCTCAACTGAAAAAGAGGATAAATGTACAATACAGAATTCCAAGGGACATAAATATAGGAAAAGATTTTCTATATTGAATTAAAAATGCTCACTAAGGGAAAGAACATTTAAAGATCTGGATACCAATGTCTTGCTCAAAAAAATTGCAAGGTAAAAGGAGAACTCAGAAGATGACTGTAACTGGATATCAGCTGATTTTAAAAGGATAAAAGTACAGAATTCTAAAGGAGACTGGCAGACATCACGGATCAATTAAGGAAGAAATCCTTCACTATAGGCAGCATATTCATCTTTTGAAACCTTTAATTTAGATAATGTAGCTCAAAAACGGGTAAATGGAAACAAAATACATAAGCAAGCTGAAGAAAAATTATCAATGTGGGGATTACTTTACATGATAAACTAATAACTCAGTGACTCATTCTATTAAACTGAATCACTGGTTAATTCAGTGAAGACAAAGAAAAGGCATGCAGGACAGAACAGACTATCTGGTAGATTGATTGGACTTATTTGTTGTCAGAAAGATCAAGTCAATAGTCTCACCTACAACTCATCTTTAATGATAAAATCTGGATGTTAGTTCTCAAACTATGTCAGCACTATAGCTGGATAAATTTTATTTGGCATTGCTATGTAGGATTCTAAACAGTATGTGGTGGCTGTATACATACATTTTCTGTAGAGTAAGCAATAGATGGTAGTGTAAACTGAAAACACCTGGGCTTATGACTGTATTGACATGTGCTATGATCTTCTTCAAGTTAGGATCCAGAAGTAAAAATAGGCCTGCCTTTAAGTCTATTAGAAGTTCCTGAGTAGTACAAATGGTTAACACACTCAGAGGCTAACCAAAAGATTTGCGGCTTCAGTTCACCCAGAGTCGTCTCAGAAGAAAAGCCTGCTATGTTTCAATTTTTTCTACCTTGGCTTTTATGAGTAGTGAGAATCTAAGCACATTTGAAAATGTAATGGGAAACACCATTCTTGAGTCCTATTAATATGAGGAAAAGAGTATATGATAAAAATAATGTCATATCCTAACCTATTCTTTTATCAAATAGTTACTTCCAAAATATTTGTTTGGGATAAATGTCATCATATATAAACAGATGTCATATTTTTCTTCTAAACAATAGAATTACCTTTCATAATTATACAGATGTCATTGAACAATGCCTAAATATAGAATAGCTAATTCATATTAGTCTAAACCAGAATAAATATTTATAAACTTGACTTCATTGTGTTGACACACGTTCTTCTAACTTACTTACAAACATTTAAAATGTAGTGGCACATTCAATGGTTTGGTAAGTTAGTCTGAGATAAATATTAAAAAATAAATTCAAAATATCTTTAATCTGTAGCAGATCTTTCCCATTCTCGCAATATATTTTTATTAAGCACCTATTCTGTGTAAATACTACCTGAGTTGACATAATCAAATAAATTTAGAAGAACTAAATATTAAGTAATATTGAAAATCAGGTTCAGAACACTTAGTTAGGCTCAGGTTTCTCAGTTTTTGGTTTTATCATTGATCTTCGGTATTTGCTAACATTAAAGATCAAGAAGATGTTGATTATATGTGATGTTCTTTACTATTCTCAGCTGAAATATTTGGCATTATGAATCCACAATGTCTTGTGAGTGAAGACTTAGTATTCTGGACAACATGACTTTGATTGTTTGTT
The DNA here is from genome assembly GCF_000243295.1 of Trichechus manatus latirostris. NCBI lineage: Eukaryota > Metazoa > Chordata > Mammalia > Sirenia > Trichechidae > Trichechus > Trichechus manatus. The sequence goes on from NW_004444084.1 coordinate 653,375, forward strand.
TTTTTTGTTCATTGTACTTTATTATTATTTTTTTATTGTACTTTAGATGAAGGTTTACAGAACAAACTAGCTTCTCATTAAACAATTAGTACACAAATTCTTTTGTGACATTGGTTGCCAACATCACGACATGTCAACACTCTCTTGACCTTCTTGACCTTCGGTTCCCCATTACAAGATTTCCTGTCTCCTCCTGCCTCCTCGTCCTTGTCCTTGGCCTGGTGTGCTCATTTAGTATCTCTCTTTTTTTTTAATTGTACTTAAGGTGAAGGCTTACAGAACAAATAATTTCTCATGAAACAGTAGTACACATATTGTTTTATCACTTTGGTTAACAACCCCACAACATGTCAACACTATCCTTACTCAACTTTGGGTTCCCTATCACCAGCTTCCTTGCCCCCTTCTGCCTTCTGGCCCTTGTCCCTGGACTGCTGTGCCTCATTAGTCCCATTTGGTTTTATG
>NW_004444084.1:658990-754024 GCF_000243295.1 Trichechus manatus latirostris
ATTATTTTCCTGAATTCTTCCAATTTTTTGTCTGTATTTTTCATGAATTTGTCTAGTGTTTCCTCATTTTTGTCTCCTTTTTGCTTCAGCTCTTGGAGAATTCTGAGTATTAGAGATTTGAATTCCCTATCAGGTAGTTCTAGTGCCTTTTCTTTCACTGGAAAGTCATCTGGTATTTTATTTTGGATGCCTGCTGGAACCATCCTGTCCTGTTTTTGTAAATATTTTGATATTATGTGCTGTCTTCGGGGCATTCAGTAGTTATTTTTCTCATTTATTGATTGTAGATTTGTTTCTTTCGTCCCTTTTTTTTTAAATTTGGCTATGTCTGAGCAGGCAGGCTGTGTGTCCTTTGTTGTTTGCTTGTCTGTGGGCACAATACTTCTCACCTCCTTCTCCAATTGGCAGGGTCAGTCACTCAGATATGGTATGGCAGTGCAGGTCTAGCTGAAGAGGAGTTACTGGGACAGGTTTTTTGTGGCACCCACCACAGCCACCAGGGCGATTTGGTAATCAGTGCAGGGCAGGTTCCAGTAGGCCGTGCTTGTGCTGCTTGGTGGTGTGATGTTAAGCACACGGTGCAGGTAGGCAGGATGTAGTGGGGAGATTGTTATCTGTGGAGCTAAGATGGATATGGGAGAGATGAGAGAGGAACAGGAGCCAGAAACATACAAACAAACAAAAAAGAATGCTAGGGGAGCTTGCCGTTGGAGTGGAGAGATGAGAGACTATGAAATGGAGAAAAACAAAAAGGGGAAGAGGAAGAAAAGAATGAATAAATAAAAATTGGAAAGGTTAAAGAGCAGCAAAATTCCCAGGGATCCCACCGGTGCAGCTATGAGGTCTGGGGATGCTGCTGTCAGGTGTTGCAGTACAGCCTGGCTAGAAGGTGTAGAGGTACACAACGCCAGGTATTCAGGGAACAGAAAGAGAAGGAAGATATAGAGAGACGAGAAACTGAGTAATGGAGAAAGACAAAAAGGGAAAAAGAGGGAAAATAAAACAAAAATTTTTTTTTAAAAAAGAACAAGAAAAGCCCCCCAAAAAACAGAAAAAAAACCAACGAAAAAAGAAATGCCTTCAGGGATCACTCTGCACGTCTGTGCAAGCCGAAGGTGTAGTTTCCAAGCCACGCAACACCGCCTGGACAGAACAGGCTCCCAACTCAAGAAAAGGAAAAGAAAACAAACAAACAATTCAAAACAAACAAACAAACAAAAGCCCCAGGACCCCACCAGTGTGGCAGCCCAGACCGGGAAGCAGCTCCACACTCACAGAGCTCCACAGGCCCCCAGGAAGAAGCAAAGATGGCGCACGGAGTCCGGTATTTGAGCCAAAGGAAGGGGACGTGGTAAGAGGTAAGGAAGAAATCAAAAGAAGCGGAAAAAGGCAACACCAGCAGCCAACAAATGGCACTCAGAGAGCCGGCCCATTCAGGTGGGTGGAATCCAAGCAGCCGGTGCTTCCTGGACAACAGATTGTGGCCGTGGGAAGCAGAGAAGGCCAAGTGGGTGTGAAGAAGTGTGGTGGGTGGGAAAGCGTATATCACAAAATACTGGTTGTTTTGTCTCCTGCTGGAAGCTCCATGAAGCTGCTTTCTCGTACCTCCTGTTTGCTGGTCTCCGATAGGAGTCCAAGATGGCGGATCCACACTGCGTTAGCTGGTAGGGGACTTCTGCATGAATCTCTCCTCGCTCTCCATTCTCTGTCAGTTTTCTCACTCCGTTTGGTGCTTGGCTGAGTTCTTTATCTCTTCATTTGATGTTTTAGGGTTTCAGGATTGTTGTTTTCTCTGTTTGGCTTAGTTTTTCGGATCTTTGCTGTGGATGGATGGCGTGGTGCTTCTGCCTAGAGTGCCATTTTGCTGGAAGTCTAGTCTCGTTTTGTTTTATGGGCCTGTCTAGTCTTTGGCTGAAGGGTAAACCTCAGGATTGACTTCATTACTGAGTTAAAGGTGTGTCCAGGGCCATACTCTTGGGGTTTCTCCAGTCTCTGTCAGACCAGTAAGTCTGATTTTTTGTGTGTATGATTTAGAATTTTGTTCTACATTTTTCTCCAGCTCCGTTCAGAATCCTCTGTTGTGATCCCTGTACTTTGACTACTTTACATTCATTAACTTACACAAGATATTGAGATAGATAATCCACTTTAGCATTTAGATACTTGCCATAATAACATAAGCTTCTTGCACATTTTCTTATTTTTTTCTATATTTTCATGTCAGAGGCTAGGTATGAAATTTAATGAGTACTTCCAATCACTTCTGAAAAATGGTATCTCATATTTGAATTATCTCCTACTCCCATCCCATCATTCTCTACCCCTCTTCTCTTATTAATACAGACATATATTTACTTTCATGGTCTTCCTCCTCCATTAGATTGTAAACTCCAAGCGATTAGAGATCTTGTCTCTCCTGTCCACTATTTTATCCCCAGAGTCTCTAGACCAGTGTGTGGCACAAAGGGAAAATCTCATGCTTAGTAAATACACGTTGAATGGATAAATGTTTTAATGCAAACCTAGGTTTTACCCCTCTCCTTGGGGTTGATTCCAGGAGGTGATTATATTTTGAGACAATGCAATTAGACCTTTTATCTCAGTCCCTTTCAAACTTTTATGTTCATACCCCACAGAAATACCATTTATATCTCCACATGTCTGTATCTGAAACAAAATAACTATGAAACAATATTTAATCTTATTAGATGCAATGAACCCTGATAGTTAAATTTCCATTCTATTTATTTAAAAAATAATGCTGGTGTTGAAACTGATTTCAGATCCACAAATCTGCAGTTTGTAAAACACTATTTTAGGCAAAATCGCCAATAGAGTTGAACCAGATTCGTCGTTGAGTATGCCCAAGGAATGCATGCATCCTAGCCAGTGTTCGGAGAGTATCATAACTTGTCAAGTCTATACTTTCCTGAACTTCCTATGCTTCTCAGCAGCTTCCAGTTCCTCTTACTCTTCTTACCCAGACTTTCCAGAGCTGAAAAGGCTTGAAAGAGACTGGAAACTTTCGTCTCTAGATCTCATTCTTGACAAGTTGAGACATTAAGTAAATTTGGATCAGGATTCAGCCACAAACAAGGTAATATGCTAAAATTATTTCATATAATCCTCACCACAACCACACAAAAGAATTACTACCTCTGTTTTGCAAGTAAAGAAACAGGATTAGAGAGGTCAGATAGTTTGGCCAAAATGACAAAACTAGTAAGCTGCAGAATCCAGACTCACTACTGTTACAAATACAGTCTCCTAGCTTGGGAAGATAAATGTTCAAATTCCTGGTACCCAGGGGTAGTCCCTCTGGACTGCAGATCTTCTAGCCACTGAGGGTATGGAGGATCCCAAGGACCTAGATGTCCACTGCCTCTTCCTATGGACTGTGAAGTCAAAAGAATAAAATACTCTCATTCAGCTTATTCACTTTGCCCAGGCTATCCCTGCTGAATCCCATTTCCTTCTCTAGCTTCTTCTGTGAAAGGGGTGGGCGTGGGGCATATAAAACAGCCTTGCTTTATTGTTGCAAAGCACTTTGATACACTTCCCGGCTTGGGCCCATCAAAGCAGCCCTGTGAGATAAGTGAGAATCAGGTGCCCCATAGAATCAAGTCTGACTCATGGGGACCCCATGTGAGATAAGAAAGAGGGACCTTTTTTGTTTTTGTTTTTGTTTTTTATCCCCCTGAGGAATTAACATTGACTCAACTAAGATCAAGGCAGCTGGAGCCCAAAGGAGAGCTCAGAACTGAGTTCCTTTGCGTTGGCTTTTCCACTATTAACATAGTAAAATCTTGGCTCAGTAGACTCTAGCTTTGGTGGTTGTGAAATAAACACTCCCAACTCCAACCCTCCTCCTCAAGCCCAACCATCACCAAGGCATGAGCTAAGGCTTGTGGGTAGAAGCACTAATCACCTTTGGAGAGACATAGTGGGATCCTACCCTCTCCCACTATCTCCCGGCCGCGTTATTCTCGGCTCCAACAGCCACGGTGAAGCTGAGACAGGTATAAAGAGCCCTGGGCGACTGTCAAACTGGGCATGCCCAGTGGCTGAGAAGGTTTCAGCCGGGCCTGGTGAAAGCTTGTGTGCTCGAGCCGCTCCTCAGGGCCCGAGTGCGCTCAGCTGAGGGGCCGCCTGCCAGCAGGACGCGACTGCTCCACTAGCCTGCCCCACCGGCCGCCGCGCCGGCCGCCCCCTGCAGCCTGTGTTGCAGCTGCTGGCCACCGGAGGGGGCGAAAAAACGTCAACCTGTTGTTTGTCCCGTCACCGTTTATCAACTCTCAGCACCACAAGGAAGTGCAGCACCCACACACGCTCAGAAAGTTCAGCATGCAGGAAGTTTGGGGAGAGCTCGGCGATTAGCTCAACGTCCCGGGCCATCGCTGGCCGAGCGCAGGCGGCGAGAGCGCGGGGCGGTGTCCGTCCCGGGAGCGGAACCCGGCTTTTTCTTGGAGCGACGCTGTTCCTAGGTCGCTGATCCCAATGCACCGGCTCATCCTTGTCTACATTCTAGTCTGCGTAAACTTTTGCGGCTATCGGCACACTTCTGCAACTCCGCAGAGCGCATCCATCAAAGCTTTGCGCAACGCCAACGTCAGACGAGATGGTAAGAGACTCAGATTTTATTTTTAAAAACACACGTTTGTTGTTATTATTGTTGTTCTAGGTTGTTTTTTTTTTTTCTTTTATATGGACCCGGCCTGAATGCATTGTCCAAGGAAAGGGATCTCATGCCCATCCTCAGTCCTGAGGGTCTCTTCCTCTGGAATGGGACTGAGGGGTGTGAGACTCGTGCTGTGGGGATAGGATGGGTCAGGTGGCTCATCTCGTTGCACCCTAGAGAAGTCATTTTGGTGCCCAGTAGTCTCTGACACCAGGCATGAGGTGCTTCATCCCAGAGTTGCAGAAAGTTGCATGCTGCGCCGCCACTCGGTCAGACTCTTAACCTCTTGTACTTGAATCTCCAGGAAAGACAGGGCATTTGGAGGGACTCAAAAGCGGCTTTCTCTGGGTGATTTATTTTAATTTAATTTTTTTGGTGGGGGAGGGGAAGTGATGCGTTTCATCCCCACAGCTGTATTAGGGATAGAGAAGCAATTTATTTGTATATTATTTATTTTGAGGAGATGGCGGTGTGCAGCATTTCGCCCTTTCCGTCCCCAAAGTGCCTTTCCATTGGAGTACAGAGTGACTCAGAAACTCGGAATCTAGGAGACAAGGGTTTTGGGGTTTCCTTTGTACCGCAGGGGAACCAGGCTTCAGCTGTTAAGTTTCCTTGCACAGAAGGGTTTCCAATTGTTAGTAAGGAGCAAAGCTCCTGAAATAGCTATCCTAAGCCAGATCTCAAGCAGGCATGTTTATTTTCCTTCACTCTGGATGACACCTGGGTCATTGGGTTCCAGAGATCTACTGAAGTTTATTTGCTTTCTGGGGACTCCACCAAGTCCTGAAGTTGATTTATATTTCAATTTTCAACTACAGCTTATGTTACCAGTATTTTGCAGCTGTTTCTGCCTCCTGCCTGAATTGATTTATAGTTTTTCGTTGTTGTTGTTGTTTTTTTTTTCTTCATCAGTATCTTTCTCTCCATCTACTTCCTAAAAGTTCTAACACATCCTTCCAAGGAGAATACCAAGCTATTCGTAATGGCTTGGCTGTTTGGGTTAGCAATAGTTGACTGTCTTACTTGGAAAACTCGTATTAACCATCTCCTTCCTTTATCAGTTTCTCACTTGGTATGTCTTTAATTTGGACTTCACTGAGAAACTTTGGACTATGAAAGAAAAAATGTTAAGTTTTCTGATAGCAGATTTATGGATTTTCAGTGTGCTCATGTCATCTGAGATGGTGTAGGTGTATGGAAGGGATAAAGGGAAACAACAGAGTTGCCTTCTTGGCCAGAAGACCCCCTGTATTTTAGAATTATTTTTTCACAGTTCTGTCATGTAAAATATCCCAGCCATGCATTTTTAATAACACTCCATCTTAGTTAGATCATCCTTTTTTTTTTCTTTTTTGCTAAACTTGAAAAAAGAGTTTAGGCTCAAGACCAAACATTTATTAGATTTGTTTCTTCTCTTTAATGCTTCCACCAGGGATCGACCTTGTACAATTTGTTCATGTTTGCAGTTTGTATGCCCCTTTAACTGCATGTAGTAAAATGCAATTTATAATTTGCATGACTTCGTACCCATACTTTTATAATCCTTAGTCTCCCAAGTATCAGTTACAAGAAGTCAAGGACAGAAAATGAAAAGTATGTAACCATTGTCCATTAACCCAGGATTCTGACTAAAACCAAGTCATGCAGCTTATAAGATGATATTTTTGTTTGGAAGAGAATATTCTCATATTAAAGGTTTCATTGTTAACATTCTGTACATGTCTAGTATGTGGGAATGCTTTATCAAAATTTTAAAAACTAGCCTGGATATCTTATTTCTTCAAATTTTAGCTAAAGATGTTTTGTAGCTTTGTACACACACACACACACACACACACACACACACACACATCTTGATTAGTTCATATTGCTCAATACGTTTCTCGATGTCGATCGGATTTTACAGACAGGACTGGGAAGAGGCAAAAGGTAGTTAGATTTAAAAAAAGTTATGTGTAGAGTAAAAAAAAAGTTAATACTCACAATTAGTTGTTAGTTTGGGGAATTTTCAAATGGCAGCTCTTTCCTAAGTACTATATAGCATGCATTCTCAAAGGGGGTAATATTACCTCCAAGGGGGTGAAAATTGGTGCTTGGGGAGGGTGAATAAACTTAGATATTACAAGAGTTTTCGATCCTCTGAAGGACCACAGCATATAAATTGATATACTGTGTATCTGTGGTATTCACATTTAATGGGGGGAGGTGATTAAAAAAAAAAAAGTCTATATAGGCTCCTTAAGAAGGAGGCAGTGATAATGAAAAATAAAAAGATTGAGAAACATTGCCATCGAGTTTTGGTGAGAGTGTAAGAATAAAGCAGTCTTTGAAAAAGCCAAATGTGATCTGGAAAATCTGATGGCAATAACTGAGCTGACAGAGAGAAATTAGTAACTTGCTCAATTAAACTTTTGTTCTGATTCCAAACGTTCTCAACTTGTTCTCCCAAATTCCCCTAGTGGTACATTGACCAAGACAATATTTTTGCTCTGTTGACTATCAGATTAAGATAAGACATAAACTTGGGGAGGACATGGAGATGAGAATATAATCAGGGAAAATATAGAAGGTAAGAGTTTCCAAACATTGATTTAGGGCCTTTAGAAGATCTGGCCCTCAGATTATAGCAATAGGTAATCACAGTGACAACAAAAAATTAGATATAATCCTTGCATGGGAAGTTTAGAAACCTATATCTGATGATGGAATTATCTTCACACTTGCATATATTCCATTTGTTGTTGCTGCCCCTGTTAGTTGATGAGAGGCATGCCGCCTAGTGTTGGGGTCAAGAAAGGAACGACAAAGACAAGTCTCTTATCCAAGGCATGAGGTATGTTGAATCCTGCCCCTTAAAAAACCTAAAACCCATTGCCATTGAGTTGATTCAGACTCATGGTGACTCCATGTGCTTCAGACTAGAAATGAGCTCCATAGAGTTTTCAGTGGTTGTAATCTTATGGAAGTAGATTGCCAGAACTTTCTTCTGTGGCACTACTGGGTAAATTGGAACTATCTACCTTTTGTTGAGTAGGCAAGCACAAACCATTTGCATCACCCAGGGATCCTGCCCAGCCTGATACAAAGCCTTGTTTTAAATCTATCTGTGCCTAGTTGCTCCAGACAGCTGGAATAGCTAAGAAATGAAGAGATGAATAATGTTAGGGCTGTATGATAATCTCTGTCTACCCATTGTAGGAGATAGATTTGCTGCTGTCTGCTGACTTTTCAGAGCTCTCAGTTGCAATGTATTCTTGTTCTAAATGGATGTCTGCAGAGCCTTTCCCAGCACCTGCCATATGGCTAAAGGGCACCCAGTGGAGAAAAGGGATTGAATTTGGTCCCTCTCTCCAGGAATAACCTGGGCTCTCCAGCTAAGAAGGATTAAAATACATATAGTATTTTATAGAACTTAGTAGTATGTTTACAGTTCTTTATATCATATTAATTATTATTTTACTCAAACTGATTTGCTTTAGATACTCATTCCTAATCTGCCTCTTGGTGCACAGACAATTTTAATTTAGCACTAGCATCCAGATGTTCTATTTCAGTGCCCGTGCAATAGGCGCTTTTGTAATAATAACTGGCCACAACTGGTGTTGCTCAGAATGTGAATCAAGAAGTGTAAAGGTAGCAATTAACTGACGGTATTATTTACTTATTTTTAAATCTAACTAGATAGAACTTCCTGCTTAGGGGGTTAAGAATACAGATGCACTCCTCATTTTTTTTTTTTTTTTTTGACCTTTTTTTGCTTTTAGAAAGCACAGGTGTTGCTGGTAAACAATTCTGAATTTAGTTCTGTGGTTGTTCTATATGCCAGCACTTGAATCATCTATTACATTATCATTATCAAGTGATAGGCCTACAGTTTTAGTAACTGTGAGGTCTTGGATTTTAAAGTAGTCAAGTTTGTTTCTCAAATAAAGGGGCTTTCTGTTGTCATCATTGATGACAGCCCATTGACTGGTGCAAAGATCAGAGGCTAAAGGGAAGGCAACAAGATGGAATACAAAATAAATTATTTTTAAAGAGTCTGAAAGCTGAGAATCAGATTAGTGTCTAAATCTTATATTCTGTGTTTCTATTTTCTGTTCAACTCTAAGGCTATTAAAGCCTCATAATCTTATAGAGCATAATGGTGATTACATATTTTAAAGAGTCAGGCTTAGCCAGGTATCTGCATATGTTGTAGTGGAAGACGCCACTAGGTTGTGAGTTACAATACTGATCATTTTAAGTTCATTGAATAACAGTGATGCTATCTACAGGATTTTCCCTCATCAAACGAATGCAAAACTTATTGTTTAAGAACAATAGGGTCAAATACTAGATACAGCTAAGCCCACAGAGTCATTGATCCCAATGACCAGTGGTAAGAGTGCTTTCATGCATGACTCTGGGCATATGTGGTCTCAGTCCTGTCATTCTGAGAGACTGAGAATGATCTGTGTTTTTGTGTCTGTCCTTGGGAGCTGAGTCATAATGCAAATCATCTTCCTTCTGGACCTTACTCTTGAACTTTCTTTGCTGAAATGATCTGATTAGTGTACGAAAGCAGTTCCTGAACACCTTAATAAAATTCTTTCTTTTATTCAAATAGAAAAATCTTTTAGATGAACTAGGAGTAAGTTGTTTCTAGCTCATCTATGTCATGTAATTTAGATAACATATCGATCTTTAACAAAGGATCAAAATGGCTTTAGGGTGGAACTTAATGTCTGAGCTGTTGTTGCTGGGTGCTATTGAGTCAATTCTGACTCATAAGTGACCCCGTGTGACAGAATAGAACTGCCCCATATGATTTCCTAGGCTGATGGCAGCCGGAATTTTGGTTCATCTTTACCAGAGCAGATCGCCAGGTCTTTTTGCCACCGAGTCAATGGGTGGGTTCGAACCGCCAACCTTTTGGTCAGCAGCCAAGCACTTATCTGCTGCATCACCAGGGCTCCTATGTCTGAGCTATGTCTCCTTTTTTAGGGTCATTTCTTTTCAGGCATTCTTTAGTTGATTGGAACTGTCTTCTAAAGAGAAATGGATGAAAAAATAATGTGCAAATGGTTCTTTTTCCTGCAGTCTGCTTGTAATCTCTACTGTAGCTTTTATTCATTTATTCAATTATTTATTACATCTCTGATATCTGCCAAATCTTATGCTAGATCCTGGGTTATCTAGCACAATATGAATGAAACATACATATTTCCTTTCTTTTTGGAGCAGTGGGCAATATAGACAAATGAGTAGTCAATTCCATTGTATAGTGGTTCTTTCAAAAGCATTCTGAAGAGCTCCAAGTTTCTCCAGAAATGCCTTATAGATAAGTGCGGGGACACTGGGGAGGCTGACCAGGTGTAGCTTCAGGTTCTTCATCCCTTCAGCAGAACAACTCCACATGTATCTCTACATTCCTGGTTCATACATTTCAGTTCACTATACAATTTTTATTTGAAAAAAAATATGTATACCACAGTTTTAAAAAGTATGAAAGCACTGTATTGCAGGATAGGCAGTTTAATGGAGGAAATGCACAGGATGTATGGGAATTCACAAGGAGCACCTAATATGGACTTGAGAGATTGGGGAAGGCTTCCTGGAGGAAGTGATGTCTAAACTGGGGAATGAAGGATGAGTAGAAGTTAAGAAGTTACAGACAGGAAAGGGGGCGGAATTTCCCAGGGGAGGGACCAGCACTTGCCAAGTTTTGGAGCAGTGTGAGGACATAGATAAGCAAGTGTCCACTCATGAAAAGCATGGATGTCATCATAAGGAGTTTGGGCATTGTTCTAAGTATAGTGGGGAGCCATTGAAAGACTGGAGAGACTGGAGACTGGACTGGAGAGAGACAGGGTTCATTCTGTGAATACTGTGTGCTGGTGTTCCTGAGAAGTCACCCAGGTCATTGCTATGATCAGGGCTATTCACTTTATACCTGCACTGCCTCTGGGACCTGGACACAAAGTGAATTATTTCATGGCTGGCTTTTCTAGTCCAAAACCTGTGAATACTAGTGCCCAGTGCCCCATGACATTCCCGAGGTTCCCTCACTCTGCACGCCCTAGTGCAGCTGAGTACACCAGAGATTGCATTTTGTTAATTGTATCTGAGGTCTCAATGGGGTAGTGTAAATGGTGGACATAACCTGTCTAGTATTTGACAATATTTTATGCTATTTCAAACGTCTGCATTTCAGAATTAATGCAATTTAAACGGGAGCATTTTTATATTAACTTTTATGTGACAGAGAATTTCAACAAAAGGCTACGGGGGGATAATATTTAATAGCAAAAAGGAAAGACTCCAAGACAAGTGTTGCAACAAAAATATTCTGCCTCCCCATACAGTATTTCTGGACCAAATGTAAGTCATAAATAAATGAATAAGCCCACAGAACACTAAAGTGCACAAGTGCACACACAGGAAGAATTATTTTCTTCCAAGGATTTTTTTTCAGAACAAAGACGAAGCATACTTTGTTTCTTACAAGCATTGACGATGCATATAATGATATATATTTTCCCTTCTCTGCACTCTGGTATAATGACATCTGTCTAATAGCTTTGATATGGAAAGATTAATGCTGCTTTTTTTGTGATGTGTGCCATGTACAGTTTGGTGATTTTTATATAATTATGAGGCAGGGAGTTCTGTGGAAGCACCATAACACAGACATATGAACTGTCTTTCGTTATGAGGAATGGTCTTTTCTCAGATTTAGGTTTTTTACTTGAGCACTTTTTTTAGAGAATGTTTATGAAAACAGATAGTTTTTGATACAGTGTTTTACCTATAGAAGCAAGCCAAACATGATACCTTGTATATTAAACAAACAGAAAAAAAACCCAAACCTATTGCTGTCGAGTCGATTCCAACTCATAGTGACCCTATAGGACAGTGTAGAACTGCCCCATAGGTTTCCAAGGAGTGGCTAATGGATTCGAACTGCCAACCTTTTGGTTAGCAGCCAAGCTCTTAACCACTGCACCACCAGGGCTCCCCTTGTGTATTAGAATTCTTGATTTTTGAAATTTGAAATCCAGCATGCCTTTTTTGGTTCGGGTGACAATTCCTGTGTAAGCATGGGTTGAATGTTCTGTGTTAGTTCTTAACAAGTTCTTTCAGACCCCACATGGGGAGCTGCTGCAAGTTCTTCATATCTCTGGAGCATTTAATAAGCAATAGATCAACAATCTAATTTTTACAGAATTTAGATACTCAGCAACCTCAGCTATATAAAATGCAACCAAATAAACAAATAAATGTGTAAAAATCCCACTTAAAAGCCAAAATCAGTGTCACAAAGTATATAAATGAGTTCATAAGGCTCATGTGGTAGACACTAAAAAACTATTTATCTTTACTCACAATTCCATTATACTTGTTTATGTGGTTTCCATATCCACAGCAGAATAGGAGCATGGTATTAGAATAGAGAAGAGGACTGGTTCAAGTTATTTACACTGTTAGCATCGAGAAGTGACAGCTAGTAGTTTTCCTGCCTCCCCTTATGCAAGCACAGCTGGCTTAGCTTTCTCACCGAATAAGGTGCAAACATTTCCAACCTACCTAAGTGTGCCGCTAGAGAATTACCATATTACAGCCCAGTAAAGCTGCTGATTTTTAGAAATGATGACCATGAGTCATAAAGGAAAGTTTAGGTCATATGTTTGATAGGTTTACCAGACCTATAATTCATAGCAGTGGCATTAGCTTAAGTGTGCATGGATTTGAACCAGAAAATTGACAAAGCTAATCATGGCAACCTTGTGGAAAAGAACAATTGCAACCTGGATGATAATGAATCTGTTATTATCATTTGTCTAATGGTAACTGTTATGGATTGAATTGTGTCCCCCAAAAATATGTGTGGTAAATCCTAATCCCTATACATGTGAATAGTAGCCCTGGTGGCACAATGGTTAAACACTGGGCTGCTAACTGAAATATCAGTGTTTGGAACCCACAAGCTGCTCTGCAGGAGAAAGATGTGGCAGTCTGCTTCCATAAAGATTACAGAGCCTTGGAAACCCTATGAGGGAATTCTCCTCTGTCTTATAGGGTCACTGTGAGTTGGAATTGAGTCCACAGCAACAGGGTTCTTTTTTAATACACGTGAATATAATCCCATCTAGGAATAGAGTTTTCTTTGTCATGTTAATGAGGCTGTATCCATGTAGAGTGTGTCTGAAGCCAATCACTTTTGGGATATAAAAGGATCAGTTTAGGCATAGAAGCAAATAACCACAGATAGGGGAAGATAGATGCCATGCTATATAAAGATCACCAAGGAACCAAGAAACAGAAGTTGAAAAGAGACAAGGACCTCCCCCCAGAGTGGACAGAGAGAGAATGCCTTCCCCTACAGCTGGTGCCCTGAATTCTGACTTCTAGCCTCCTGAGAAAATAAATTTCGTTTGTTAAAGTGACCCACTTGAGGTATTTCTGTTATAGTAGCACCAAGAAACTAAGATAGTAACTAGTAGACTTATGTTAGTCAGAAGGGAAGTGGATGGGGATTTTTATAAGGGCTTTGGATTCAGAATTCCTAATAATGTGAATGAAAACATAGAAGACATAATTACCACACCTGCATAATTAATCTGGAAAGGATAGTAAATAGGTTGGATTAGATGCAAGTGTCAGCTGAGTTTTTCTTAAAAGAGCCAGATAGTAAATATTTTAGGCTTTGCTGCCCATAAGGTATCTGATGCAACTATTCAACCCTGCCCTTGTAGCATGAAAGTGACCATAGAAAATATGAAAAGGAATGGGCATGGCTGTGTTCCAGTAAAACTTAATTTACAAAAACAGGTGGTGGGCCAGGAGGCTGTAGGTTGCCAACTGCTGAATTGGAGAATCTAGACGTTCTTAGGTTGAAATGATGGGCTGATTTTATCAAAAAGAAATTCAACTAGGATAAGTGCAAAGTCTAGTTCTTTGGCTAGAAAATAAAAGCAACTCCATAATCATAGGATGGGATAAGTTGAATTAACATTGGCTCATGCAATGATAGAGAGAGAAAGAGAGGATGACACAGAGAGAGGTAGGTAGATTCTTGTTGTAGTTAGTTGCAGTTGAGTTGGCTCTGACTCATGGCTAGGATATTGTCTTAGGTAACTAGTGCTGCTGTAACAGAAATACCACAAGTGGATGGCTGTAACAAAGAGAAATTTATTCCCTCACCATTTAGAAGGCTAGAAGTCCAAATTCAGGGCACCAGCTCCAAGGAAATACTTTCTCTCTCTGTTGGCTCTGGGGGAAGGTCCTTGTCATCAATCTTCCCTTCAGTCTAGGAGTTTCTCTGCTCAGAGACTCCAGGTCCAAAGGACATGTTCTGCTCCCAGCACTTCTTTCTTGGTGGTAATGATGTCCCTTTCCTCTCTGCTCACTTCTCTCTTTCATATCTCAAAAGAGATTGACTCAAGATACAGCCTAATCCTATAGATTGAGTCCTACCTCATTAACATAACTGCCTCTAATCCTGCCTCATTAACAGGACAGCAGTTAGGATTTACAAAACAGGATAATCACATCAGATCACAAAATGGTAGACAACCACACAATACTGAGAATCGTGGCCTAGCCAAGTTGACACATGTTTTTGGGGGACACAATTCAGTCCATATTCAGAGATAGAGGTATCTCTATCTCTATGTCTGTATCTATATCATCTAGGAACTCTAGTGGCATAGTGGTTAAGCGCTTGACTGCTAACCAAAATGTCTTCGGATCAAACTCACCAGCGGCTCTGTGAGAGAAAGATGTGGCAGTCTGCTTCCTTAAAGATTTACAGCCTTAGAAACCCTATGGGGCAGTTCTACTCTGACCTATATTGTCACTATGAGTCTGAATCGACTTGATGGCAACAGGTTTGGCAACGGGTTTTTTATATCTATATCTACATCCGTATCTATCTTTATCTCCTACCTGATTGAGTTGAACACAACTTAGGCTTCAAGAAATGTTATAGTTGCTAAAAAAACAAACAACAACAAAACAGCAACATCAACAGTGTAAAACTGATACTAGCTTTGATGCTATGACAGACTCAAGGAGGCAGCAATGCTCTTATGTGAGATTGTCCTGGTCAGCCTATGTCTGAGTGGGTTGTGCTTTGATCTCTCTCCTGGGCAGGATTTCACTGTTTTCTGACTCCTTTAGCCCCATGACTTAAATTCACAGAGTTTACTAGTCATCTGTCTTTAAGCTTTCTCTTTTTATTGGCTCTGTCCACTCAGCCAACAAGTACGTTCAAGTTTCTTTGTGCCCTTCCACAATATATACAAGCTGTTTTACTGTTTTTCCTCGCTTTATCGCCATATAAACTTCTTCAGTCTCACTGAAGCTGATGGTTTCCATTCCCTCAATTGGAGATTGTCCCCATAGCTCAACTGAACTGCTCCGAGAGAGGTCACTGTGATTTGTAGCCTCCTCTAGGATCAGCCATTCTCTTCTTGAAACTTTCTGGGCATTGCCTTTCTTAACTATTCCTAAATAACAAGTTTGAAGGTGTGATGGAAATAAAGCCAGAACTAATGCAGTACTCATTTTAGGTTATTTGGAGAAGGGAGACTTTTATATTTTATTTTTTATTTTATACATTTTTTTTTTATATTTTATATTTTATTTTATATTTTTTATATTTTATTCTTTTCCTGAAAGTATTATGAATCGTAAAAGGAGAAGAAAAGATTTTAAAATGTAATGGAGACCCTGTTCTAGTATCCTGATAATATCAAAACAAAAGAATATTCAAAGATAAAAATAATGTCATATTATAACCTGTTAAGTTCTACGGATGGAAAATTCTTTTGGGATATCTATCTTATATTATTCTAAAGAATAAGATATTTGTCACTATAGTAATATGACACTGAACATACATACTTCCCCACCCCCCCCGCCATATTATGTAATACTCTCTCTCGTTTTCATTTGATCTCCTTGGCTGAGTCTTCATCTTCCTGTCTGCCGTATAAATGCAGGTATGTGTTTATGGCTCAATCTCAGTTTTATCTTCTCTTTTTTCTCACTAATCCTCTCCGGAGCCTCTTACTTTTATCCAAAGCTTCAACTGCTACTTACATGCAAATGACGCCTAAATCTAGGTTTTCTACCTTTGCCTCCTTACTGAGCTTTAGACTTCTCTTTTCTCTTCACTACTGGAGGCCTGCAGTAGGCCTTCAGTAGGCCTCAGAGTAAAATAATTGTTTTTTTTTTTTTTCTTTTTCTTTTTAGTGTTAGATTATTCATTCAATGTATTGAATTCCTTAACAGTATTAATCTCTTTTTTTTTCCTTTCAGACACACCATAATTGTTTTTGAATGAATTATTGAGTGAATGTCTAGACCAAGGAATCAGAGTTAGATAAGGAAGTTGCACTACTCTATGAAACATTCCCTGACTCCTTATACTCTCCTCAGGTAGAATTGGGCACTCTTTTATTTATTACACATTTCTATCATAAATCTAAGATACAGGGCTCAAAAGAAGGAGGTAAAAAATAAATTAAGGCCTAAGGAAAATCCTTAAGATTCAGTGTAGATGGTGGACTATGGAAGGTTAAGGAAAGATTAATGAATGTTCATTCTGTTTATAGATTTATCTATATAGAGAGAACATGTTTACACTATATGTTACTTTGCTAGCTAATACAAGAGGGTCACTATTGAAGGGAATACTTGTTTACATATCTGACATCTGCTAAGGTGAGAGTAGTAACTAAACTTGATACAGCTGAGTATCCTTTCTCTCCATTTCATTGCCTGGTGTGGAAAAGAAGCTCGATAAGTTTTGAAGAATCAGAAAATTGACCAATCATTGTCTTCTTCTCATGACTGGTCTTTGGATCCCATGAGCTCTCTCATTATCAGATGATAAGCAAGTGGGAGAAAGGGTGTTTAAACTCTGAATCTAGGTTGGTTGTAAGTTTTTTTGCCCTAATTGTCTGGGTATTTATATCATTGAGCAGAATAGGGAATATATAAGAGGAAAAGCAGATAAGGGAAGGTCACAGAGATAGAAAATTAATTTTTGGACACCTTAAACTTTAGGGACCTGAGCAACATCCATGTGCTGAAGACTAGAGGCAGGGAGTCCAGAGAGAGAGAACCACTTTTTAGCATAAAATGTATACACAGTGAAACTAATGTAATCAATGATGTCTTATGTTTTAAATGTGACACGCATGATTGTGGGTGTATGATAATAATACCTGATGTTTTTCAAGTACTTTTAACTTGTCAAAGTGCTGTCATATCTGTTGAAAACAGTGGCTTGTTCTAAAGAACAGTTATATTTTTGTAAAAGACTTTGTTGAGAGTGCCAAGATTATAATTTTAGACTGCTGCCTTAGGCATAAGCATGGTATTTTGGGTTAATTTTGGACCAATACCAATAAAATGTGGAAATTTTTCAACTGTTTCAAAAACAAAACAAAACAAATGAACACATATAGTGACCAAAACTGGATTGTTTTTGACAGACATTTCCAGTATAGTTATTTGAACACTTTGACATGAAATTCTTGCTACTTCAGAAAAAGATTCAAAAGAAACAGGTAAAAAAAAAATAAGATAAAATAAAATAAGACCTAAAGAAAAGCCTTAAGGTTCAGTATAGATGGTAGACTATGGAAGGTTAAGGAAAGATTAATGCACCTTCATTCTGTTTATAGATTTATAAAGAGGGCTGCTATTAAATAGAATAAAAATGTATACACTTAATATAGTAAAAAATCATTGACAAAGTTGCTAAATATGGAATTAAAGAATTTTTAGACATTTCTTTTTTTTATTTTTTCCCATACAAAAATTTTTACGTACATTGTTATGTGACCTTAATTGCTCTCCCCATACTGTGACAGCACACTCCTCCTTTCCACTCCTGATTCCCCGTGTCCATTCAACCAGCTCCTAACCCTCTCTGTCTTCCCATCTCACCTCCGGACAGAAGCTGCCCATTTGGTCTCTTGTATCTGCTTGAGCTAAGAGGCACACTCCTCACGAGTATCACTTTATGTCCCACAGTCCAGTTCAATCCCTGTCTGAAGAGTTGGCCTCGGAAATTGTTTTAGTTCTGGGCTGATAGAGAATCCAGGGGCCATGCTTTCTGGGGTTCCTCCAGTCTCAGTCCATTAAGTCTGGTCTTCTTACTAGAATTTGAGTTATGCATCCCACCTTTAGACATTTCTTAACTAAAAAACAAACAAACAAGAATGGAGTGATACCTCTTTGAAATTTAGTTTAAGCACAGTATATGGAGGAGATGATTTAAATGCCCTGGAGACATCATGACCTTGTACTGATTCAATAGTTTACTACTTTGCATCAAACCTGTTTGCAATAAGCACTACTCATTCATTCAACAAATATTTACTGAGTGCTGACTACATGCAAAGCCCTAGACGAAGCACTGTCAGGGAGGTACAATTAAGCTCAAGGCATAGTCTCTTTTCTGATAAATTTACACTTTGGCTAAGAAGACAAAATATGTGTGTGAATAACCATAGGGCAAGGCAGTGCCATATGAGTGTTACCATTATATAAACTAGACTTTTTTTTTAAGATCCCAATTTCAAGATTGTGTCCTGTTGACCAAACTATAATAAAAAATCGTGTATCTTATTATTTGGTTCAGAAAAAAAAATTACATTGGTTGAGCTGCTATTAAGCACAATATTATTTGAACATTGAAAGACAAATCTCTTATTATTACTATTATTTTCTATTAATTGAGACTTAAGCAGAAAAGGAACTTTTATTTGTAGGACTAGGAGTAATACTTTCTTGATTTCTTCCTCTGTGTGTTTAGATGTTAAGCTAAATATTCCTGACCCACAGAAGCCGATACGAGCCTCAGTTAACTAACCCATTGGCACTTAACTTTCACATGTGATATGCAATAAGATTATTTTACCACTGGAGGGCAGTAGGAAAAGACAGCTAGTTACATTATATTTTTTTTTCACTCCCTCACTTGGTCGGGAAGGTAAATTAAGCTAGGGAAATTTCATGTTTTCTAAATGCATTGAAAAGATAAATGAAGGATAATGGTAATCTGCCTTTAACCATGCAACTATTCTATTCTGTATGATCTCTATACATTTTGATATAATTAAAACATGTTGAAACAATTTAGATGACTATTTTACTGCTTTATACTCTTTACACATCCAGTTTGTATGCACGTGTAAAGTTTATGCAAATTCAATTTAGAAACATTGATTAGTTGAAAATCATTTTCTGAACAATGGTTGCATGTGCACAACATTTGGAGGGTGGTTGACGAACATCCTTTGAGCACATGGCCATCTAGTTGGCCACTCTAGACTTGCAAAAAGTCCCTTGAGACTATTCTGTACTTGCAAGGTGAATAGGCTTATCAGAGATAAGTTACTTTTTGGGACAAAAGCCTTATTATGATATCAGAAGTGGGAATTCATCCTCAGAATGTTGAGATCCTAGGGAGACATAGGGCAGAGTGGTGAACATGTTAGAGTGTGTGAACACGAAACCTATAGCTTGCCGCAAAGCTGCTGAATCATAACCAATTATGGGAGTGCAACCGCCACATAGTTACTGCACATAGGAAATTTGGTTTTCATCTAACTTTAATAACAATTGCAAAGTGGCATACAAAAAAAAGGAAAGAAGGGAGGGAAGGAGGGAGGAAGAGAGGGAAAAGGAAGGAAGGAAATGAGGAAGGGAAGGAGGGAGGAAGGAAAGAAGGAAGGGAGGGAGGAAAGGAGGGAGGAAAGGAGGGAAGAAGAAAGGGCCCAGGAGTCCTGGTGGTGTGGTAGTTAAACACTCGGCTGCTAACTGAAAGTTTGGAGGTTCAAGCCTATCAGCTGCTCGCTCTGTGGGAGAAAAGACCTGGCAGTCTTCTCCCATAAAGGTTAAAGCCTAGAAAACCCGATGGGGCAGTTCTACTCTATCACATAGGGTTGGATGAGTGGGAATTGACTCAATGTCACACAACAACAAATACAAAAATAACCATTTCTAGTGAAAGCTCTAGGACAGATTGGAAAACTATGTATTGGAATATGTAGTATGCTGAATAATGGCCCCCAGAGATATCAGGTCCTATTCCCTGGAAACTGTAAATGTTTACCTTAAATGGCTAAGACTTTTCAGATGTGATTAAGACTCTTAAGACAGGGAGATTGTCCTGGATTATCCAGGTGGGGCAAAATACAATCAGATTTACCTTTATAAGAGAGAGTCAGAGGGAGATTTGGCACACACAGAAGAGGAGAAGCCTATGTGACCAAAGAGGCACATATTGGAGTGATGTAGCCATAACCCAAGAAAGGCTGGCAGCCACCAAAAGCTGGAAGAGGCAAGAAGTGGATTCTCTTTTAGAGCCTCTGGAGGAAGCATAGCCCTGCTGACACCTATATTTTGGCTCACTGACACTGATTTCAGACTTCTAGCATCCAGAACTGTAAGAGATTAAATGTGTGTTGTTTTAAGCCACTAAATTTACTGTAATTTTTTAGAACAGTGTCTTTGCTATCTAGTTGTGCTATAACAGAAATACCACAAGTGGATGGCTTTAACAAACAGAACTTTATTATCTCACAGTGTATAAGGCTAAAAGTCCAAATTCAGGGTGCTGGCTCCAGGGGAAACTTTTGTCTCTCTGTCAGCTCTGGGGGAAGGTACTTGTCATCAGTCTTCCCTGGTCTAGGATCTTCTCAGCACAGGGACCCCAAGTCCAAAAGACGTGCTCTGCGCCTGGTTCTTCTTGCTTGGTGGTAATGGGGTCCCTATCTCTCTGCTTACTTCTCTCTCCTTTTATCTCTTGTAAGATAAAAGGTGATGCAGGCCACACCCCAGGGGAAGTCCCCTTACATTGGATGAGGGCTTTGACCTGAGTAAGGGTTTTGCATTCCACCTAACCCTCTTTAACATAACCTAATCTTGCCTCGTTAAACATTAGGCAGAGATTAGGATCTACAACACATAGAAAAATTACATCAGATCACAAAATGGGCGACACCCACATGATACTGGGAATCATGGTCTGGCCAAGTTGACACATATTTTAGGGGGACACTATTCAATCCATGATAAGCAGCCACAGAAAACCAATATGGTATCCTTCATATATGAAATGACTAATTGAACTACCCAATCAATAAGCCTCGTTTTCCAACCTTTTTAAAAGTCTCATTGCCCAGTTAATCTATATTAACAGTTTAAGTTTGCATTTAGATCTCTGCCTTTGAGAATTTTCCAGTAAGACAAGCCTCATTTCTGCCATAGCCCCATCAGAAAGTTTTGAAAATTGTGGCTCCAAATATTGCCTGTTTTCCAGATAAAGTCCTTACATGTTGAAAGGGGCAGTGATCCTACTTTATTATATTTTAGTTGACACTTAAAATTTTTTAACTCAAATATGTCATTCATTTGTTGGCTCATGTATTTATTCCTTTTGCTTATTCCACAAACTTTAGTTGTGAGTCTACTACGTGTCAACTTCTGTACTAGGTTCTAGGGCTAAAAATTTTTTGTTGTTGTTTATTGTTGTAGTTTAAGTGAAAGTTTACATTTCAAGTTAGCCTCTTATACAAAAATTTATACATACATTGTTATGTGACCCTAATTGCTCTCCCTATACGGTGACAGCACACTCCTCCTTTCCACCCCTGATTTCCCATGTCCATTCAACCAGTTCCTAACCCTCTCTGCCTTCTCATGAGTATCATTTTATGTCCCAAAGTCCAGTCCAATCTTTGTCTGAAGAGTTGGCCTGAGAAGTTGTTTTAGTTCTGGGCTGATAGAGAATCTGGGGACCGTGCTTTCCAGGGTTCCTCCAGTCTCAGTCAGACCATTAAGTCTGGTCTTTTTGCTAGAATTTGAGTTCTGCACCCCACCTTTCTCCTACTCCATCAGGGTCTCTCTGTTGTGTTCCCTGTCAGGGTAGTCATTGGTGGTACCCGGGCACCATCTAGTTCTTCTGGTCTCATGCCAATGAAGTCTCTAGTTTATATGTCCCTTTCTGTCTCTTGGGCTAATATTTTCCTAGTGTCTTTGGTGTTCTTCATTCTCCTTTACTCCAGGTGGTTGGGACCAATTGATGCATCTTAGATGGCTGCTTGCAAGCTTTTAAGACCCCAGATGCCATTCACCAAAGAAGCATACAGAACATTTTCTTAATAAGCTTTGTTATGCCAGTTGACCTAGATGTCCCCTTAAAGCATGGTTGGGGCTAAAATTCTGAAAGTTATGTGATAAAAAAAAGTTATTTTATTAATTATGTGATAATTATGTGACAATAGCTACCAGCCACAGAGTATTAGTATAGAGCATATATTGATGTAATACTGTATGTGTAAATTCAATGATAATACTACATATAATGTGATGGGAGCACAGAAGAGATATATCTAGATGAAATCCTTGCAAATATTAAGATTAGTGGAAATTTGGAGTTCAGGACAGAATCAGAATTCCAGTTGAATTTATGAGCTCAGGGCTCTTAGCTGAATTGAAACCCAACCCTTGCCACCCTAGAAGTATAATGTTCAGTAAAAATATAATGCAAGCTGTTATGGATTGAATTGTGTTTCTTCAAAATACATGTTGTAAATCCTAACCCCTGTACGTGTGGATGTAATCCCATTTGGGAATAAGGTTTTCTTTGTTATGCTAATGAGGCCATATTAGTGTCAGGTGTGTTTTAAGTTAATCACTTTTGAGATATATAGACACAGAAGGAAGAAGCACAAATGGAGAAAGATTGATGCCACATGGAGGTCAACAAGGAACAGAAGCTGAAAAGAGACAAGAACCTTCCCCCAGAGTCAACAGAAAGAAAACCTTCCCCTACAGCTGGTGCCCTGAATTCCCTGGTGATGCAACAGTTAAGCACTCGGCTGCTAACCGAAAGAGTGGCAGTTGGAACCCAACCAGCCGCTCCACATGAGAAAGACCTGGCAATCTGCCTCCATAAAGATTATAGCCTAGAAAACCCTATCTGGTAGTTCTACTGTGTTACCTGGGGTCTCTAGAAGAAGTCAACTCGACGGCACCTAACAACATCTTACAAGCATACTAAACTGTGAGAGGAGACCCTGGTAGAGAAGTGGTTAAGAGCTTCAGCTGCTAACCAAAAGGTTGGCAGTTCAAATCCACCAGGTGCTCTTGGAAACCATATGGGGTAGTTCTACCCTGTCCTATAGGGTTGCTATGAGTTGGATTCAACAACAATGGGTTTTTTAAACCGTGAGAAAATAAATTTCTGTTCATTAAAGCTACCTACTTGTGTTAATCTCTGTTATAACAGCACCAAGAAACTAAGACACAAGCCAATACATGATTTTAAATTTTTTAGTAGCCACATGAAAAAGTAAAATTAATGTTCATAATATATTTGATTTAACGCAGTATATGCGAATATTATCATTTCACTGTTTAATGAATATTTAAAAAATTGAGATTGTTTATATTCTTTTTATTAGGCTAAGTCCTCAAAATCTGGTATGTGTTTTACACTTATTTTACACCCTATTTCAGACTAGCCACATTTCAAATGCTCAGTAGCCACATGTAGGTAGTCATTACCAATTTGAACAGGACAGTGCTAAGCCATTAAGATAATCTATTTAGACCAACACAAGTTATTATTTGTCTATTTCTAGCATAAACAAAATTGAATTTATGAAAAGTATTTCTCTCATCTCTTTGTTTCAGTGTGTTGAAACAGACTGAATCACTTTTTAGGTTGATTAATACCCAGCATGGGCAAGTTTTGTGTGGTTTATATTTTGTTTTCTTATTATATTAATGTTGGTACAGTTGATGGCTCTGGTTACATTTATTATTCTCCTAAAAAAACAACTTACAGTCATTTAACAAACTTGCAGTCATCCAGGCTACTCAGCTTTTATGCCAGGTGCAAACTTTCTGATATTTGAGAAATTTCATGTGAAAACACCAGCTGGCACTTCATTTCTCTGCCATCAATGGGAAAAGCCATGTTTAACCAACACTGGTATTCCTTTTCATTTACAGCTTAATTTCACTAAGGCAATGATAACATTTGTTGACATTTTTAGGAAAATAAAATGTTATGAAAACTATTCTTCTGCATTTTAAGATTTCAGACCTACCGCTTACTATGTAGTCCAGAATTTAAAGGTAATTAGTAAAAATCATTTCATATTTATAAAGCAGTCCTACTTTACTAAGTGCCTTATCTCTACCAAGCTTTCGGTTGGGTCTTTGTTGGCATAGCTTGTTAATGTGCTTATAATTTGGGCAAGCAAAGCATTCTATCAAGTAAAATGGCTGGTAAGGCTATCCTGCTTTTCTTCAACCATCTTTGAAAATAGCTCACTGGGTTCTGTTCTCATGAGAATATGATATGTAATGATGCTCCGTGAAAATTTCATTGCTACAAAATTTCTTTATTCTCTTGGTGGGGGACTCAACCTATTGCCTGTTTTGAGTTGCCTATTTTGATGTCTCATCACACGAAGGGCACAGTGTACCTAGTTTTCAAAACACGGACCCAAGATCAGAAAGGCTTGTTCTAAGGGAGTAACTGCTTCACGAGCTCAGCATCTCTTTAACAACTCTATGTGTGTCAGAACACAGCAGGACTGCATTGTTGATGAAAACGCCTTTTATTCATAAACACTTTTTGTTTTTCAGTCAAGAAGTGATTTTAAAAACAACTATTTTTTTCAGTATGGCCTGGTGTGTACCATTCTCACTTATCTCTGAGATATATCATTTATTTTTATTTGTTGGTGTTCTGTCTTTCCCGAGAATATAAGCTCTATAAAGATACTTTTTTTTTTTTTTTTTTTAAATCTCCAGTGTATTCCTGACTCCTGGAATAGTACCTGGTGTATAGGAGGTGCCCAGTAAATATTTTCTGAATGACTGAATGAATCATGTCTGACAGTGCTGTTGAGGAGAAGCTCAAACTTATGGCTGGAGGGAAGTGTGGGTAGCAGAGGTTGACTAACTTTGAAACTGATAAAGGTTAAACTTCAGGGCCCCTGAATTTCTCAGCTCCTTCCAAGACCCTATTATCTAGTTTTATACTCATAATTTAGTATTATTTTTCTTAAAGAGGGCATCAAAAATTATATAAGCATCAGACCCCATAAAATCTAGATTGTTCCCTGGTATTAAGGTACGTATCTTACCATTTAACGTTTGCTCTCAAGAAATAATCTATATATATATATATATATATATTAGCATTTTGAACTAAATTGTAGTGATAAGAACTGAGAATTTGTGAATTTTCCTTTTTCGTTGTGTTTTATTTAAAATTGCACCCTCACTATTCCACTTACAGGTGAAAATACTCCATCAAATGAACAAATTAATGCAACAAGAGTCCTATTACCCTAAAAGTTGGATTAACTAACAATGTCTAGTCTTAATATAAAACCTACTGACCGACTGATGCCCACATTGATTATGGGTGCTCTCGTGTTACTTCCCTCATACACACTTCTGCTCACACCATTGAAATATAGACATCCCAAGGGTCTGTTGTATTTGATCGCAACTTTATATCTTCCACTGGTATATTGATGCAATTAAATAATTTTATTAAATGTTGCTACACAATGAAACATGAGTGTAAAAAAAGAGTTTTGGTTTGATAAATATTTAACTAAGTGCTTTAACAAAACTTGATAATGGTAAGTTACTAAAAAAAATAATTGTTAAGTTAGAACTATTGTGCAAAGAGTGAGAATAAAGTAAGATAAATCTAAAAAGCCTGGAGGGCCCCATATATAAATTGCTTCACAAGTATCTTTAAGTTTTTCTCTATTTTCAAGAAACTAAATGGAAATTATAGATGATAAGTTATGGATGTGGGTTATGTAAGAAAGATTACAAAGAATTATCAGTGTAAGACACGTACTCACAGAAAAGGCCTTTGTCTCCTTAGGACCATAGTCTCGTGGAACAACTTAGTCAACTGGCATAACATAGTTCATAAAGATAACGTTCTACATGCTAGTTTGGTGAGTAGCGTCTGGGGTCTTAAAAGCTTGGGAACAGCCATCTAAGATAATAGCTGTTGGTCTCTCCTTGTCTGAAGCAAAAGAGAATGAAGGAAACTAAAAACTCAAAGAAGAAACTGGTTCACAGGACTAATAGCCCATGCAAACCATGTCCTCATCTAGCCTGAGACCAGAAGAACTAGATGGTGCCCAGCTACCACTACTGATTGTTCTAACCAGGGACACAATAGAAGGTTCCAGATAGAATGGGAGAAAAATGTAGAACAAAACTCAAATCCCTAAAAAAGGCCAGAGTTACTGGACCAGTAGAGACTAGAGGAACACCGGAGACTATTACCCTAAAATACCCTTATAACCTGGAACTGAAGCTACTCCTGGAGGTCACCTTTCAGCCAAATAATAGATTTGATTATAAAATAAACAATATCACCTGTGAGTACTATGCTCCCTTAAATAATCAACTATATACTACCAAATGGTCAACATTTACCCTAAAGCAAAGATGAGAAGGTAAGGAGGGGCAGGGAAGCTAGATTAATGGAAACAGAAGAAACAGAGTGGAAATAATGAGAATGCTGACACATTGTGAAAAATGTAACCAATGTCATGGAACAATTTGTATAAAAATTGTTAAATGGGAGCCTAATTCACTGCGTAAACTTTCACCTAAAACACAATAAAATGTTATTAAAAAAAAAAGAAAAGGCCTTTGTCCCTCACCAGAACTTTGTTACAGAAATGCTCATTTATATGTTTTAAGGTAAAATAAAATATAAACACATTTAAGTGTATACTTATTTTTTAAGGCTACAATATAAAATCCCGCATTTTAGCTAACACTTTAATCAATCCACTACTGCTTCAACTATGCTGAATAAGAGGTTGGAATAAGAGGATGTACACATGGAAAAAATAATGTCTTAAAGAGATGCATGTATTATATAATGTAGCATCCGATTTATACTAACAAAGGTTAACAAAATTAGTTAACACGAAAAGAAAATCTAACTTGATAGGCTGTATGAAATAATGATTAAGGATAGCAAGATCTCAGCTCAAAGCCAGCTCCACCACTTGCTAGCTGTGTATTCTTGAGAAAATTACCCTTAGGCCTCAGGGATCGAAACAAACAAAAACAAAAGATTAAAAAAACTTATAAAGTGAATGTGGAAATTAAATACTTCCATATGTAAAACACTTATCACAATGCTGGATAAACACCAGTTATAAAAAATAGGGGGTTGAGATGTTTATGCATTAAGTTTTTCATCAGGTAGGAGGTATTTTCACACATGTCTACATTTATTCTTAAGAGTATACCTTAAATTTATCTTGGAAGAAGTACAGCCAGAATGCTTCTTAGAAGCAAAGATGGTGAGACTACGTTTCACATACTTTGGACATGTTATCAGGAGGGATCAGTCCCTGGAGAAGGACGTCATGCTTGTAACATAGAGGGTCATCGAAAAAGAGGAAGACCCTTAATGAGATAGATTGACACAGTGGCTGCAACAATGGGCTCAAGCATAGCAACAATTGTGAGGATGGCACAGGACCTGGTAGTGTTTTGTTCTATTGTACATAGGGGTCACTATGAGTCAGAACTGACTCGACAGCACCTAACAGCAACAACATACCTTAAATTATAAAACTTGTACCTTACTACAAGTAGTAAACCAGCCATTGCCATCAAGTTGATTCCAACTCATAGTGACCCTATAGGACAGGGTAAAATTGCCCTATAGGGTTTTCAAGGCTGAAATCTTTATGGGAGCAGACTGCCACATCTTTCTCCTGTGAAGCATCTGGTAGGTTCAAACCTTGAACCTTTTGGTTAGCAGCCAATGGCTTTAACCACTGTGCAACCAGGGCTCTGACTTCAGATCAAACCCAAAAAACCAAACCTGTTCCCACTGAGGTGATTCCAACTCTTAGCGACCCCATAGGACAGAGTAGAGCTGCCCCATAGGGTTTTTAAGGAGCAGCTGGTGGATTCAAACTGCCAACTTTTTGGTTAGCGGCTGACCTGTTAACTACTATACCACCAGAGCTCCAACTTCAGATACTCACTAAATTTTAGTGCTGTAAGTTTTCTTAGAGGTAATCTAGGCCATCTTCTTGTTGTATAGTTGATAAATTCATGGCACAGAGAGGCAGAGTAACTTGCCCAAAGTCACACGGTGGATCAGTGGCAGGCTCAGGATTCAAATACAAGTTTTCTGACCTCTCATCTGATGCTTTTTCCCCGGTATCACAGATGCCTCCTGTTTATTGTTAGGCATGACGGTTTCCAACCTCAGTAAGGATTGATCATAAGAGTGAAAGAAAGTCACCTCGCCAACACCTAACTTGTATCATCACTACATTTGCCTCTTACCTCCAAAACTGTGTTCAGTTTGGTTTTTCTTATGGTAAAAATGATGGCTTTTTTTTTAGCATTTTGAACTAAAATGTAGCTATAAGACTTGAGAATTTATGGGTTTTCCCTTTTTTTTTTTTTTTTTTTACTTTTTTGTCTTATTTATAATCTTAGCCTCCAGTTTTCCACTTAGTGGAGCCTATTCAAGCTAAAGTTGTTGATCAAGCTAGTTTGAAGTCTATTCAGGAGAGGCTTGACTTTTCAGCAATCTGCTATCCATATATAAAAACACGCATCTAGATAAAGTGGAAGTCAGGACAACATCTATTTCTGAGTTGCCGATCAAAGCTCTCTTGAATGTCCAAAAACAGTATGTATACAAATCCAAGCCAGTCTTAAGAAGAAATAGGACAGAAACGAAAGCTGCCTTAAATAATCTTAACTGGATTTGAAAAGTAGACAAATCAGTTTTATCATGTAACCAAGGAAAAATGTAATTCCTTTCCTGGTTTCCAAGCAGTGGTTTGGAAGTGAGTTTAGCTTGATTCATCAGTCATTTACTGAATGCCCTTTATGTGCCAGGAACTTTGGCTCTTAGAGATACGGTAGTGAGTACAAGAGACACAAATCTCTGTCCTGATTCGTCTGTTTGGTGGGGAGACCCTCAAGGCCAGCACATTGTATGTACCAGAGTAAGTGCTATGAGAAGAACAAGGCCAAGGGAGCAAAGAGGGATCTCTATCCCAGAACCAGGGGAAGGCTTAAGGCTTTCCAAAAGATCTTGAGTTGCCATAAAATATAAACGATATCTCCAAGGGCAGACACAGATAGGTTAAACCAGACCTTTAAAGTCTAATTAGCTGCTAGATTTTATATTGTCATAGAGGCCACAATCTTACAAGAATTCCAAGAAGGACAGGGTTTCTGCTTTATTCTGTAAGCATTGACTCAAGAACGCTTTCTAATTAATGTTTGCTCCCCCCTACCATGTTCAGAAAATATGTGGGCTAGATATATTGATTTTCTTATAAATCTTACTATCTAATCAGTGATTTTCCAAAACAGCGCCAGAAAACAATTCTGAGCTGTTACCAAAGAGGATAGTTTTCCATCAAAATAAAAAAATAATAATCCCATATGATAATACTGCCAGCCTTTTAAAATAGCCTTCTTAATAGAGAAAACAATTCATTTTTCTTACAAAAATGTTAATGATAATAACATCCTATTTTTCCTTTGCCCTGAAAATACACACTAAAAGGAATGCCTCTATAGTTCCCTAAAAGTAGCCAGGTCATCATCCATCATCTTTCTGTAAGCTGTATGAGCAATGTAACCTCAGCACCATGGAGAAAATCTCAGAGGTGTATTACTTTCATAGAATAGCTCTCTTCCCTGGAGCATCCCCTATGGATACAGGAATGATTTTCTTCTCCCACTTGGACACCTTGAGTACAGGTGGTGTTGAAGCCCTGATGGAGATGCATGAATAAGACCCACATCCTTGCCCTTTGTTGCATCAGAATGTTGGATCTTATAGGAAGCTTGGTTATGCTGGGGTGACTTCCTCCTAGTCTGCATTTTCTAGAGAATTTTAGAGGAACAACCATTACTTTCTGGAAACCCTCTTTTCTGTTCTAGTCTCAAAGAAGTTCTTGGGGCTTTAGATCTTCCTAAAGCATGATCAATCCCATCTCAGAATTCTCATTTAGTCACATCAAGAACTTGGATACTTGGTGATAAGAGAACTCACAGAAGATTTGAAAACCCATTCATTTATTAGACAAATACTTACTGAGAATCTGTTATTAGGAAGACCTGTGCTAGGCAGATAAGATGCATTTCATTTTAAAATTCAATTCGATCATCTCTGGTTATATGTTACATATATATTCACACACCACACACACACACATATATACCCAGAAGTATGATAATATTTTACATTTATGTACAGGCACACACACATACACACTTATTTATATGTTCATTTGTACCGTCTTATATATATTTTAAATATACTCTTGCATGATATAAATATACGTTAGTGTTTAAGAGCTTGGGTGCTAACAAAAATGTTGGCAGTTCAAATCCATGAGCCACTCCTTGGAAACCCTATGGGGCAGTTCTACTCTGTCCTATAGGATTGCTATGAGTTGGAATCAACTGGCCAGCAACAGGTTTGGCTTGATTTTTTATCATAAATAAGATAGTGCTAATTAATATGATAAGTATTAGAACATGATGCTGGAACAGTTCTAATCAGGGAGGGTCACCATCTCCAAAGTGTCAGGAATCCTTCCATGGTCCTGAAGATGGTATTTGAACCAGGCTATAAGGATGGGAACCATTTTAAAAGATGAATTTGGGGAGAACATTACAGGCTGAGAAACTAGACTAAGCAGAGGTGTAGGGACAAAAAAAATAAGGTGTGTTAGATAACAAGGAGGAGTGCCATCAGGAAGCAGCATAAGCCATGTTTGGAGGACTGGAGAGAGAGAAACTAGCAAAGATAAGGGGTTGCCAGGCCATGGAGGCCGTTTGTTCCTGAGCAGCCATGTTAAAATGATTGGAGAACAAGAGACAACCAGGTAGGAATCTATTAGCATAGCCCAGGTGAAACGTCACAGAAGCTTACATATAGCTATTAGCCATGAGAATAGAAGGGAGAGATTGCAGCAGTAAAACCTGTATAAAGTGTTTGTAATAATTGAGGAGTCCACCGAAGAGAATTCCAATGGCCTGGGAAACCCTGGTGGCATAGTGGTTAAGTGCTACGGCTGCTAACCAAAAGGTTGGCAGTTTGAATCCACCAGGTGCTCCTCGTAAACTCTATGGGGCAGTTCTGCTCAGTCCTATAGGGTCACTATGAGTTGGAATTGACTTGACAGCAACTGGTTTGGTTTTTTGTCTGGATAACTCGGAGAAAGTTAGGACGTTAACAATTATAGGAAGATTAAACGGTAGACATGATTGTTGGGTTTGGGTGTGTTGCTTCAGCTGGAAATGTGATATACAGAAGGAGATGTAGTTAGAAGTATAGAGTTGATCTCCAGAGAGCTTGGCGTTGGAGTGATCTACCCTGAAGGGTTATGCTCCCAAAGACAGAAAGGGAAGATAAAAGAAAAGCATTTCTTCAAAGTCATAGTCTTGGGGACTCCCTTTTTTGGAGGTTAGGAAAAAGGGACAACTAACATTCTTATGTTTCTTATGTTACAAAACATGCACTTTTTGACACAAAGGATTATTGATGGGCACAGAGGATTGCTAAATTTACAATATTTTTTTCATATACTAAATGGTTGCAAGTGAGCTCAATCTATGTCCTGTCTCTGCTGGAATACTGATATGCGAATCTTGTGATGATTCTTTTCATTTGGTGCTTAAGTAATTTACTCTAATTATGACCTTATTAAAGTAACATGGTTATATTTGCTCTTTTTTTATGGTAATGACTGATAAATAAAATGCTAATTGGCATTACAATTTTGTGCTATATTTGTTCTGATATTCAGATGGTTTAATTAGGATTTAATTTGCACACCAGCTGGAGTAGTTGCCTTTCCTGACATTTCTTTTTGTTCATTGAAAGTTATTTATTAAGACATGGCAAGTGCCTTTGGCAAGCTTTATTCTGTGCAGTGTTAACGCTGATTTTCAGGGAAGAGAATTTTATTTATTAACCACAAAAATACGTGGTTGATTCCAGTTATGTTATTATATCTAAAGTTTTGTGTTGTTGCAGGTGAAGAAAAAATCATTGGGTTATCCTGTATCCGATTGAAAACAATAGCTTCTATATGCAACTTTTGTATTACTTTTTACTCTTTAGTATTTGGGATTGGTTTGTTGTCCCAGGAAATTATTTCTAGTTCAGGTCAAATCTATATAATTTGTTCTTTCAGCATTTAAAAACCGAATGCTAAACCCACTGTCATCAAGTGGATTCTGACTCACAGAAACCCTATAGGATAGAGTAGAACTGTCCCATAGGGTTTCCAAGGCTGTAATCTTTATGGAAGCTGACTGCCACATATGTCTCCCCAGGAGCAGCTGGTGAGTTCAAACTGCCAACCTTTTGGTTAGCAGACAAACACATAACCATTGTGCAACCAGGGCTCCCTCTTTTAGCATTCACGAGATAGTAATTTCTCCCGGAGCAACCAGTGCTCACCTTTCCCATTTATTGTCTGTTACTTTTACTTTTTTTACTTTTCAACTATTTCCATTAGAAGTTATACTTTCTTTTTCCTCCTCACATACTATGCTTTGAGGATGCAATGTTGTGGATCAGATTCCTGGATTAGGAATCAGCTGCCCTACACTTTATTACTAGCTCTTACTAACTGCATAACCCTTCTGAGTCATCTGTAAATTGTAAAGAATATGATTCTATAGTATTGTTAGAACAGATAACAGAAGAATCAAGTGGGACAATGTGTATATAAAAGCACTCTGTAAAATTCAAAGCACCATAAAATGTGGGTACAGTTGTACTGTATATTTAATACTATAAGGAAAAGAAAAACCCAAAACCCAAACCCACTGCTGTCAAGTTGATTCTGACTCACAGCGACCCTATAGGACAGAGTAGAACCACCCCATAAGGTTTCCAAGGCTGTGAATCTTTACAGAAGCAGACTACCACATCTTTCTCCCACAGACGAACAGCCCACCTTTCACTTAGCAGCCCAACGCTTTAATTAACCACTGCATCACCAGGGATCCTATTTAATATTATAGCTATTTATAATTATTCATTTTATTCTGAGGTGAAAAATTCAAACCACCAGGAAGGAAAGGCAGATGGACTAAAGTAGTGCATCTCAAACTTGAATGTGCACATGAGTCTCCTGAGTTAAAATGCAGATTCTGATTCAGTAAGTCTGTGGTGAGCCTGAGATTCTGTGTCTAACAAGCTCCCAGGTGATGCCCATGCACTTGTTTGCAGACCACTTTTAGTATCAAGAAACTAAAGAATGTGTAAACTCCCTAGTGATTCAGTGGTAGAACTCTCGCCTACCATGTTGGAGACCTGGTTTGATTCCTGGCCAGTGCAACTCATGCGCAGCCACGACTCATCTCTCAGTGGAGACTTACACATTGCTATGATGCTGAACAGGTTTCAGTGGAGCTTCCAGGCAAAGACAGACTAGGTAGAAAGGCCTGATGACCTCCTTTTGAAAATCAGCCAACAAATACCCTATGGATCACAACGGTCTGACTTAAAACTGATTGTGGGAATGGCGCAGGACCAGGCAATGTTTCATTCCATTGTGCTTTACTAGCGCAGGCTTCTTGTTAATCAAATATTGTAAAATTTGTATGTATAAGTAATTTACTCTAATTATATATGCTTATATCATGTTTGGACCTAGATACATTCTTAATAATAGATGCAGAGCTGGAAGGAAACATAAAAATGTATTTAACCCATTGGAACATCATAGTATTTTAAAAACTGGAAAACAAATTAACCTAACCAGGGAGTTTGCTGTTCAAGTGAGCTGTATAGTGAAATCTTTAGTAATGGAGATTTATGCCTAAAATAACTGTTTTGTAAATGTGGGTTTTCTTAAAAGTGGAGGTCTTATTTATTTGTTTTCTAATGCAAGAAGAGATAGTGTATAAATTAGAGACAGTTGTCAATTTTTTCTCTATTCAATAAGTATGCTAATTTTATGGTAATATATATCATTTCATTTCTTTCTTAACAGTAGAATTATTACAATAAATTAATTATGATAACTATGGATTTATATCATTTGTTCTTAATAAGAAAATGTTCAGAAAATACTCATCTGTATAACATAAGTCAGGCTGTGGTATGCCTGCTGTCTGCCAAGAGTTGGCTAAGTGCAGAGGATACAGGCTGAACTGTAGGGCATGGTTTCTGCTTCAGGCTAATTGTCTGTTGGGGAGACGGGCATGTGCGCAAGCCCAGGGATCTCACTGATGAGGGAAGGCTCTGTGCTCAGGGTCAGGGTGGGTATGAGGACCTGGCTGGGCACATGTCAGCAAAAGCCGCCAAAAGCAGCGCTTGAGCTGAGTCTTGAGTGGCCTTTTGGGAAGGGTAGGAGCAGCAGACAAAATTTCAGACAAAGCAAATAGTAGGTGAGAAGGCACAAAAGGGTGATCTACACTGCTAGCAGAATGCTTTTAGGTACAATGGAGGATCATAATTAATTACCACAGAATTTGTTATGTGAAGGCCAACTAGGACCATCTATCAGAGACCTAGTCAGTGAGATGGTCAATGGCAACAAAGTGACATTTATCAAATCTTTTGCAACTTTATAAAGTACAGAATACTGAAAGTGGCTCAGTACTTTTTAGAGTAACTGTACTGCATCTTTTCCTTGTACTACTAATCAGATCTACTAAATGTGCTTTACTTCTTTTATTCTAGAAACAACACTGTAATTTTTTTTTATCTATAGACATTTGCGATTTGGAGTTTTTGCAATATACACAAGTTCTCATGAAGTTTTTAAATTTATTTCTCAATTATCACACTTTATTACATTTTTTTTGTTTCAGTCCCACTTCCTCTTGCTAGAATTATGTTAAGCCATAGGAGGGCAAGGATTGAATCTCTCTTGTTCACTACTTGTCCTCAGGAGAGTTCTAGAGCATTTTATTCACTGAGGATTCAGTTTTGTATTGGTCCAGTATTTAAGGATCTTCTTTTGTTACTGACATTGTAGACAACAGACAAAGAAATGCACTTAATATTGACAACAGCGTTAATATTTTATGTAGGCCATTTGGTATAATGGACCTCATGTTCAATAGACCAGAGCTTGAGAAATGCTGGTTGAACAGAACAAACAATGGGCCAGGATAGAGGAACTCTGGGTTGTTGTCCGAGTGCAGCTACTGACAACCTGTTTGACCTCTAGCAAATCCCCTAGTGTGGCACTTTGCTTTTCCACATGCATAATGAGGACATTGGACTAATCGCACTCTAACGTCCTTCTAGCTCTAAATTCTATGATGTATGATGGGTGAAATTTGATAGTAAAATGTTTTAGGGAGTTGGCCCTCATGTTTGAGTGTTTCTTAAAAGTACTTAGTCTGACAGGCAGGATGATTCTTTATGTTTTATTTGCAATAAAGCATGAAAGTGATGACAGATTGGCGTTGGTGCAGGGTGAACTCTCCTGACAGAGCAAGTGTTGACGCAGATTTAGTATGACATAATAATGCTTTTTTGTGTTATTTATCATTGGAAAAGATGTATTTGTGAAAAGGTAGATGCAAGCTGAATTTGTGTAAATTGAATCTCATTCTCACATCACTCATGTTGTAATTTATAAAATGTTTACTTTTGTCAGAGCAATACATATACATAGTTTAAAAAATCAGAATAGAAGCCCTTCAAAGTTTATAATAATGGACAGGTGATTCTTTAAAGCCCTTCTTGCTCAATTCTCAATTCCTAGAGGCAACTACATTCAACTTGGTTGTTTTTGGCATTTTTTTTAATTGGGATTTTTTTTTTTTTTAATTATTTCTTCACATGTACTGCTATCTCTAGATTTGTCAGCTTTAGATATTATTTACTGACTTTTTACTGGAGATATGACTTGTGGGTTTTGTGAGAAAGGGAAGGAAAACACACCTAGTCAGCCTGTTGTAATTAACTAGAAGCCTGCAAATGTGATTTTAGAGCTGTTTTATTTTTGTTTCTATAGAACCTTCATAGGACAGTAACTAGATCATTAAGTCTTATACTGTTTGGGGGACACTTGGCTCTCAGGATTGAATTGTAGGTCTTTTGATGCGTGCAAGATTACTGAGTGGTACCGGCATCCTTACTTTACAGATTCCAAAGCCAAGGTTAACAGGGTGGCCTCTGCCTGTGTAATCCTCCTAATGGGAATGCCCCTCTCATCCTTTCCATCCCACTTCACCTCTCTGCCTGGGAGACCCCCTCCTTCTCCTTCTGGGAGGCAATCCAATGTTAGCTCCTGTGCTTATCCTTCTCCAGCCTGTGAAGGAGTTGGTGGCTCCAATTCTGTGTTCTCATAGTCCTTGGTATGTGTATTTTATCTGTTTTCTCAGTAGCTCTCCACTCTTTTCCTAGGCCTCTTTCTTGAGCTCGGTCCCTTACATTCAATTCTTTGTAGACATTTCATAGCTATCTTTTAGATACCTTAAATTCATTGAACTCAAAACTAAACTTATCCTAACCTCTTCTAAAGTAGCTTTTCCTTTGGTATTCTGCGTCTTGGTGAGTGGTATTCCCATTAACTGAGATTCTCCACCTTCCGCTCTGACATCCTCCAATCCACAGTCCTCTACACTGCAACAAGCAGGTGGAAGTTGAATACTTCCCATCTTAAATTCTTCAGTGACATCAAATAGCCTTCTGAATAAGGCCCATGATCTGACTTCTTCCAACCTCTCAAACCTCATCTCTTTCAGTGTTTACACAAAGATACATCTTGAGCTTCTGCCATATTAAACCACTTGGAATATCTGGAAAATGTCCTGTTCTCTCACTTTGGAATTTCATATATAATGCACCATTTTGGAATATCATCCCTTCTACCTGTCTGCAACACAAACACCCATCATTACATGAACAGCCCCTCCGCATACTTTTACAGCTCATCCCGCCCGCTTTTCCTGATTCCCTCCAAACTGAGATAGGTGTCCGTGCACTGTGCTGCCCCAGGTCTTAGGTCTTACTTTCGCCCATAACACCTAGCACCATTTGGTGTAATTGTCACCAACAAGGATTATTATTGTTGTTAGCTGCCGTTGAGTCAGCCCTCGACTCATGGTGATTCCATGCCCATCATAACAAAACCCTGTCCAGTCTTGTGCCAACCCGATGATTGTTTGTGGATCAGACTGTCGTGCTCCATAAAGTTTTTAATGGCTTAAATTCAGAAGTAGAGCACCAGTTTTCACTGGCTGGTTTTCAGAAGTAGTCCATCTTAGTATGTAAGCTCCTCTGAAACATGTTCAGCATCATAGAAGCACTCAGTCTATCACTGGTAGATGGGTGGTGGCTGTGCATGAAATGCATTGGCTGAGAATCCGACCTGAGTCTCATGAATGGAAAGCAAGAT
Organism: Trichechus manatus latirostris; assembly: GCF_000243295.1. Lineage (NCBI taxonomy): Eukaryota > Metazoa > Chordata > Mammalia > Sirenia > Trichechidae > Trichechus > Trichechus manatus. Next base: position 696,116 of record NW_004444084.1, read on the forward strand.
TCTACCCCTAAACTACCAGTGCCTCATGCCAGTAGAGTTAGCTATCATTTATCGGGAACTTATTTTGTTCAGGTACAGTGCTAAGTGTTGTATGGATATTATGTCACCTAAATGTGATTTACTATTTACTCATATAAAAGAAATAGTGGTCAGTTTATCTGCTTTGCCCATGACCCTTCTCTAAGAAACTAACCACAGCTTCTGCTAACAGGCTTCTGCTAAGAGGGTAGCAGGCCCCTTGCTCCTACCTCACTGACCTCAGGACATTGGACAAGGAAAGATGCTTGTTTCAGCTTGGGTCAACCAGGGCTCAGAAACTCTAGAAGTCAGTGAAAGTTAAGTTGGGAGGAATAGCTGTTTTCCATTCAGTGAATACAGAAGTAAAGAAAGCCAGTCTGAAAAGAGAAAGGAGATTAGAGATCTGCAGCTTACAGGGCCTGGGGAAGCAGAGGTGACTTCTGCTTCTGTCTCTGAGACATGGGCTTCACCCTGCATGAGGCCTCAGTGAACTTACTGCCTTGAGTTTAGGAGATTCCTCTGTGTCTCTCTCATTTCCCTCTATTTACCTAAGCTCATTCAAGTGGGTTATACTGCTTGAAGCCAAATTGTCCTTAACTATTAGTCTTACTCAAAATATGAACTGTGCTCTTCTTGGGGATATGGGGTATGAAATCTCAGAATTTAGCATATGGCCTGGTGCATATGCTGAACGAACGAATGGATGAGTGAATCTGTCCCTCATACTGGATACTTTAGATGCACAATGCCATAGTGTGACTCCTTACATTTGGTGTTCCTGGAGATGTACCACTTGAATTGATTGGGACTTTTTTGAAGCTAATTATTTCAGTTTAGAAGTCTATTTTGTATATGTGATAGATTTTGTAAGCCAGCACAATAATTTCTTTTAGTAGTATACTTAGGATATTCTAGGAATCCTGGTGGTGCAGTGGTTAAGCGCTTGGCTGGTAATCAAATGGTCTGTGGTTCGAACCCACCAGCCACTCCATGGTAGAAAAATGGGGCAGTCTGCTTCTGTAAAGATTTGTAGCCTAGGAAACCCTATGGAGCAGTTCTACTCATCCTTTAGGGTTGCTATGAGTCAGAATTGACTTGATGTCAATGAGGTTTTTTTTTTTAGGATGTTCTAACTTTCTAATTAATGGGAAGTACTTCCTTAGAGACCTTTAATCATCTGAAAACAGTTAAGGCTAGTGTTTAACATGTGTAATCCATTGCTTGATTTTGCAGCAGATACCTGGTATGTCATACTCCAAAGATGGCATCACATGTGTTGGAGTATATATGCGTGTCTGTGTATGTAACCCCTTAGCACCCATTAATACACATTTTGCTGGGTTTATACTTACAAAGGGTAATGGAAACAAAAATTTTTTAATATTTAATTGTTACTTTTTATGCTTCGTGTGTATTTCATTAGTGACTGATCCACAAACCCAGACCCATTGCCATCGAGTCAATTCTGACTCATAGGGACCCTATAGGGCAAAGTAGAACTGTGCCATAGGGTTTCCAAGGAGTGGCTGCTAGATATGAACTGCTGACCTTTTGGGTAGCAGCTGAACGCTTAACCACTGTGCCACAAGGGCTCCTAGTGACTGATAAACCAAAACCAAACCAAACCCTTTGCTGTCGAGTCGATTCCGACTCATAGTGACCCTATAGGACAGGGTAGAACTGCCCCATACAGTTTCCAAGGAGCCCCTGGTGGATTCGAACTGCCAACCTTTTGGTTAGCAGCCGTAGCTCACAGGAGTGATTAATCTCCTGGTGGATTCGAACTGCCGACCTTTTGGTTAGCAGCCGTAGCTCATAGGAGTGATTTAGGCTATAGAAGTTCATGTGGTTGTCAGAGATATGTTAAGAGAAATAACGAATAAGCATAGGTGTGATCCGCAGAGATATCTATTCTGACATGGAACCATATCAGCAGTTAGAAGGTACTCTTCCTGGAGGCTCCTAGGAATCTTAAGTTTTATAGATTATGATCCTCATAGATGATGTGTGTAGACCTGGATGCAGGCTATGCTGGGACTCAGGGCTCTAACACGTAATAGCATGTTATAGAGCCTGTTTGGGCCTTAGCTTTTCTGTTGTTTTTGCTGATTTTTAATCTTTAAATGGAACTCATAACACTGATCTTGAATGCATGGGTCATGTCTAGTACATATATGGTACATCCACCACCAATTGCCATCGAGTCTGTTCCAACTCGTGTGTCAGAGCAAATCTGTGTTCCATAGGGTTTTCAGTGGTTGATCTTTTTCAAAAGTAAATCACTGGCCTTTCTTCTGAGGTGCCTATGAGTAGACTTGAACCACTAACCTTTCAGTTAACATCTGAGAGTGCTGTTCGCACCACCCAGGTACTATATGTGCATGTTGTTGATTCTGTGTGCTGTCAAGTTGTTTCCAACTCAAAGCAACCCTATAGGACAGAGTGGAACTTCCCCATACTATTTCCTAGGCCGTAATCTTTATGGGAGAAGATTGTCAGGTCTTTTCTCCCATGGAGCAGCTGGTGGGTTTGAACTGCTGACCTTGAGGTTAGCAGCTGAGTCTTTAACCACTGCACCACCAGGGTTCCTCGTATATATGATATATAAACCAAAAAACCAAACCTACTGCTGTCAAGTCGATTCTGACTCATAGTGACACTATAGGACAGAGTAAAAACTGCCTCATAGGGTTTTCAAGGCTGTAAATCTTTACAGAAGCGGACTTCCACATCTTTCTCCCATGGAGTGTCTGGTGAGTTCAAACCACTGACCTTTTGGTTAATAGCCAAGTCCTTAAACACTGCACCACCAGGGCTCCTTATATGACACATCAACCAAAACCAAACCTGTTTCTGCTGAGCTGATTCCAACTCATAGCGATCCTATAGGACAGAGTTGAACTGCCCCATAGGGTGTCCAAGGAGTGACTGGTGGGTTTGAACTGCCAACCTTTTGGTTAACAGCTGAGTTCTTAACCACTGCACCGCTAAATAAATGCTAGTGATTGTAATTGTTCATTACTTCAAGGAGAAATACTTAGTTACTGTGAGTTAAGGATTGGATGTACAATATGTGTATAGGAAGGCAGGTGTAAGTATATGCATGTACATGTTTAGATGTAGCTGTAGGCATATGTACATATGTGTATATATGTTTGTGTGTGCTGCATACTTATTCATATATATAATAAAGCACATAGGGGCACAGTTACGGATACTTCCTAGACATAAGCAAACACCTCATGGGATTGGTGACTGGGTTTGAAGGCTTAGGACCATAGTCTCATGGGACAATTCAGTCAATTGGCATAACATAGTTTATAAAGTTTATGTTCTATATCCTAGTTTGGTTAAGTAACATCGGGGCCTTAAAAGCTTGTGAGTGGCTGTATAAGATACAACTATGAGTCTCCACTCATCTGGAGCAAAACAGAAAAAAGGAAACTAAAGACTGAAGGAAACTACTCTACAGGACTAATAGCCCACAAGAGCCATGTCCGCATCTAGCTTGAGAGCAGAAGAACTAGGTGCCCAGCTACCACTACTGACCATCTGACTAGGAACACAATAGGTGGTCCTGTATAGAATAGGAGAAAAATGTAGAACAAAACTCAAATTCCTAAAAAAAAAAAAAAACAGCCAGACTTACTGGACTGATAGAGACTAGAGGAACCCCCTAGACTGTCTTCCTGAGATACTCTTTAAACTTGGAATAGAAAGCACTCCGGAGATCACCTTTCAGCTAAATAACAGATTGGCTCGTAAACAATATCACCTGTGAGTACTGAGCTCTTTCAAAAAATCATCTATATGATGGTCAACATTTACCCCAAAGCAAAGATGAGAAGGTAAGGGGGGCAGGGAAGCTAGATGAATGGAAACAGAACAACCAGAATGGAAATAATGAGAATGTTGACACGTTGTACAAAAATGTAACCAATGTCACTGATTATTAAATGAGAACCTAATTTGCTGTGTGAACTTTCACCAAAAACACAATGAAATATTATTTTAAAAAATTGGATGCATATAATGAAATATGTCAGTAAGAGCTTAAGTGGGGTAACATTTGAAGAGAACTGGAGCATTTGTCACAGATAATGCTACCAAACTTAATTGTGCTGCAGTGTCTCCATGACTAACAATAGACAATTCCAAATGTGTAAATATGTTCGGGCATCTTTGCTGTATTATCCTCAGTATAGAAGCTAGTAGTATAATGAAAGCCTCAATTCTTCACTTGTCATTATGACTTTTAAAAAACATCCAGAAAGATGTTCAGCTAGTTTATAAAACTGCCTTCGCTTATAAAATCCTGCCAAAATCTTGTTGATGAACTTACTCATAATTCCTATTTCATTATTCATGATTTTAAAGATTCAGTCTATAACTAGAAATTAGAGAAACGCAAGTAATATGAGAGTTGTTGGGTGCTATTTGATTAGATGCTCGTGTTCATTTAATCTTTCTTTTATTTAACACATTATTTGTTGAGTACCTACCATGGTACAGGAGCCCTGGTGGTGCAGTGGTTAAGAGCTTGGCTGCTAACCAAGAGGTTGGCAGTTCAAATCCACCAGGCGCTCCTTGGAAACCCTATGGGGCAATTCTACTCAGTCGTATAGGGTCGCTATGAGTTGGAATTGACTCGTTAATGGGTTTTACCATGGTACAAGGCACTCTTCTAGGTCCTGAAAATATAAAAATGGCCTAGAGAGGCAAATTCCCTGTCTCATGAGACTTGCATTCTAGTGGAGGAGAGGCAAAAGACAAATAAACAGGTTAGAAGTTGTTCTAGTTATCTAATGGTGCTATAGCAAAAGTACCACAGGTGGGTGGCTTTAACAAACAGAAATTTATTTTCTCGAAGTTTAGGAGTCTAGAAGTCCAAATTCAGGGTGCTGGCTCTAGGGGAAGGCTTTCTCTCTCCCTAGGTTCTTGGGGAAGGTCCTTGGCTTTTTTCAGCTTCTGTTCATTAGCTCCTTGGTGATTTTCATGTGGCATGGCATCTATCCTCCTCCATCTCTGCCTGCTTCTCTGTGCCTAATTTTCTCCTTTTATATGTCAAAGGTGATTGGTTTAAAACACACCCTATGCTATAGGGCCTCATTAATATAACAAAGAAAACCCTATTCTCAAATATGTCCACAAGTATAGGGGTTAGGATTTACAACATATATTTTGGGGGGACAAAATTCAATCCATAACAGAAGTACTATGGGGAAAATAAAGCAGGGAGTTGGAATAGTGACTGGGGTGGAAGAGTGGCAGGATTAAGCTCTCAGGAAATAACATTTGAGATGACAGCATATAATATTAAGGAATAGGCTTTGTGAACTTTGGGAGAAAGACAGTTCCAAGCAGTGAAAGCAAGTACATAGACCTAAAAACAGGAGACCAGAAAGAAGGCCAGCATGCTAGTATAGTGAGCTGGATAATGGTCAACCAAAGTTGTCAGGTTCTAATCGCTGGAACCGACAGTGATTCCTTATGTGGTAAAGTTTTTGAAGCTGTGATTGAATTAATGATTTTGAGATAAGGAGATTTTCCTGGATTGTCTGTGTGGGCCCTAAATGCCATCATAAATGTCTTTACTAGCAGGGGTGCATTAACCAGTAAGCAAGGTACACACTGACTTACATTATGCAAGGTACCCACGGGTTTAATTGTATTCAATTACTAATCTGTAGTGAGCCATTTCACATAGGTTTCACTATATCCTTGATATGGTGAAAAACAGTTGAAATGGTTCACTACAGATTAGAAAATATGCACAAGTAAACCTGTCCGTACCTTTCTTATTGGGTAATCTGGCCCTGCTTAAGAGAGAGACAATTGTTGTGAGGTGCTGTCAAATTGGTTCTGACTCATAGCGACCCTGTGTACCACAGAAGGAAACACTACCCGGTCCTGTGCCATCTTCCCAATCCATGTTATGCTTGAGCCCATAGTTGCAGCCACTGTGTCAATCCATCTTATTGAAGGTCTTTCTCTCTTTTGCTGACCCTCTACTTTACCAAGCATGATGTCCTTCTCCAGGGATTGGTTCCTGCTGATAACATTCCAAAGTACTTGAGAGGAACTCTAGCCCTCCTCGCATCCAAGGAGCATTCTGGCTGTACTTCTTCCAAGATAGATTTGTTTGTTCTTCTGGCAGTCCATGGTATGTTCAACATTTTTTGACAGCACCATAATTCAAAAAGGCATCAATTCTTCTTTGGTCTTCCTTATTCATTGTCCAGCTTTGGCATACATATGAGGCAATTGAAAATATCCTGGCTTGGGTCAGGCTTACCTTAGTCCTCAAGGTGATATCTTTGCTTTTTAACACTCTAAAGAAGTCTTTTGCAGCAGATTTGCCCAACGCAATATGTTGTTTGATTTCTTAACTGCTCCTTCCATGGGCATTGATCGTGGATCCAAGTCAAATGAAATCCTTGACAACTTCAATACTTTCTCCGTTTATCATGATGTTACTTATTGGTCCAGTTGTGAAGATTTTTATTTTCTTTATGTTGAGGTGTGATCCATACTGAAGGCTGTAGTCTTTGATCTTTATCAGAAGTGCTTCAAGTCCTCTTCACTATCAGCAAGCAAGGTTATGTCATCTGCATATTGCAGGTTGTTAACGAGACTTCCTCCAATCCTGATGCCACATTCTTCTTCATATAGTGCAGCTTCTCAGATTATTTGCTCAACATATAGATTGAATAAGTATGGTGAAAGGATAGTGACACACACCTTTCCTGATTTTAAACCATGCAGTATCCCCTTGTTTTGTTTAAACGACTGCCTCTTAGTCTATATACAGGTTCCTCATGAGCACAATTAAGTGTTCTGGAATACCCATTATTTGCAGTGTTATCCATAATCTGTTATGGTCTGCACAGTCGAATGCCTTTGCATAACCCGTAAAGCACAGGTAAACATCTTTCTGGTATTCTCTGCTTTCAGCCCAGATCCATCTGACATTAGCAGTGATATCCCTCGTTCACATCATCTTCTGAATCCGGTTTGAATTTCTGGCAGTTCCCTGTTGATGTACTGCTGCAACCGCTTTTGAATGATCTTCACCAAAATATTACTTTGTGTGATATTAATGTTATTGTTCAATAATTTCTGCAATCTGTTGGATCACCTTTCTTTGGAATGGGCATGAATATAGATCTCTTCCCATCAATTGGCCAGGTAGCTGTCTTCCAGTTTTCTTGTCATAGACGAGTGAGCACCTCCAGCGCTACATCCCTTTGGTGAAACAGCTCAACTGATATTCTGTCAATTCCTAGAGCCTTGTTTTTCACTAGTGCCTTCAGTGCATTTGGAGTTCCTGCTTCAGTAGCATTGATCCTTGATCATATGCTACCCCCTGAAATGGTTGAACATCGACCAGTTCTTTTTGTTACAGTGACTCTGTGTATTCTTTCCATCTTCTTTTGATGCTTCCTGCATCATTCAACATTTTGCCCATAGAATCCTTCAATATTGCAGCTCGAGGCTTGAATTTATTTTTCAGTTCTTTCAGTTTGAGAAATGCCAAACATGTTCTTCTCTTTTGGTTTTCTCACTCCAAGTCTTTGCATATTTCATTATAATACTTTACTTTACCTTCTTTACCTGCCCTTTGAAACCATCTGTTCAGCTGTTTTACTTCATCATGTCTTCTGTTTGTTTTAGCTACTCTACATTCAAGACCAAGTTTCTCAGTCTCTTCTGACATGTATTTTGGTCTTTCCTGTCTTTTTAATGACCTTTTGTTTTCTTCATGAAAGACACAATTAGCAGAAGACCCACAGAAGAAGAGAAGAAGATGTGAAGGCAGAGATAGAGTGATACAGCCACAAGCAAAAGAATGTCGTCAGCAACCAGAAAAGGGAAGAGGCAAGGAATGCATTCTCCCCTAGAATCTTCAGGGGGAATGTGGTCCTGCTGACACCATGATTTCATACTTCTAGCCTGCAGAACTGTGAGAGAATACATTTCTGTTGTTTTAAGTCACTAAGTTTGAGGTAATTTGTTACTGCTGTCTTAGGAATCTAACACACACCATAAGTGAGACCTAGAGTGATAAGAGACTAGCAGATCCTTTAGAGTCTTGTGGGCAAAATTGGACTGTAATGTAAATGCTTTGGAAAGGAACTGCACTGGAGACTTTTAAGCAAAGCACTTTTGCTTCTGGCTGTTGCGGAGAATAGATTATGGTGGGTACGGGATAAGGATAGGTTAAGAGTGGAAACAAATCAGTTAGGAGGCAGTGAAGTAATTCAAGCAAGAGATTATAGTGGTTTGGTGTAGGATAGTAGAAGTAGAGATGGAGGGAAGTAGATGGATTCACTTTATATTTTGGAGGTAGAGCCAACCAAACTCGCTAATACAATAGATTTAATGTGGGATTTATGGACAGAGGCATCTTGATTTGGGTGCAAGTAAAGTTATACAATTAAAGACAAAGTACCTTTTTGTGTTCATTTTGTGAAAAGGAAATACATTATACAAATTTAAACGATTTTTCTTTATTTGTAAATATATGTGTTAGATAAGCTTTGTTGAGGCATGAGTTATCATGCTGTTGGTTGTTGAGACCATTTCCTCTACTCATCTAACCAGTGATAAGTTTTACATTGTGTTATTGTTAGTTGCTGTAGAGTCGATTTCAACTCTTAGTGACCCAGCCTAGAACTGCCCCATTGGATTTTCTAGGCTGTAAACTTTATGAATAATTAAATTATAGATTATGAAAGCACTAATCATTGGTTAGATGAGTAGAGGATAAAGCTCTTAACAAGAACATACATATTTAGCATAAAGAATTATTATAAATAATTCTGTACAGAAATATATTATCTGAAGTGACTAGCTCATTAGTCTGCTTTCCTTATAGAATGGTTTTATATGCCTGCCTTACTGAGATTACAGAGTATAAAGAACACAGAAGAATTGAAAAAGATAATAAAAATTGTAGACACCAGGAAGAAATCACCATGAAAGAGGGCCCCATATAGAAAAGGTTGAAAAGAGGATACAGGGAACCCAAACTGAGATCACTATATAAGCATTTTATGTCTATCTATAGGAAAGTGGGTAAGTATATTGTTACACCTCTTACATCTTACATAGCCTCTTACATTCACAGGCACGCGCATATGCGCACACACACATACACACACAAGAAAAGAGAAGAAGACATAGTAAAATCTGAAGTTCATCTGGGTATGCACATGTCAAGATTATGTTACTAATGCAGAATTTTAAGGGAACTACAAAGAGAACGCATCAAGAAAACAGTGAGAAGTTGACCTAAGAATCATTGTTGTTATTTGCTGTCAGGTTGATGCCGAATAAAGGAGACCCCATGTGTGAAGAAAAGAACTGTGACCTGTAGGGTTTTCAAGGTTTTGACATTTCAGAAGCAAATTGTCAGGCCTGTCTCTGAGGCATCTCTAAGGGGGTTCGAACTGCCAGCTTTTCGGATAGTAGTCAAGTGCTTAACCGTTTGTGCCACCCTAAGAATAAATAATGTGATTTAAATGATCCAGTTTGAAAAAAGAATGAGAGTTTTCTCTAATACTACCTGAATTCCTGATACTTTCCTGTTTTTTGACATGCTTGCCATGTCAGTGGGTATTTAAATCTCTACATTTCCTGAACCTGTAGGAGATAGTGTGCTTTTAGTGGAGCCTCTGTGGTCTACACATCTCAAGATTCATCCTGGTGCCACATTTCAAGTTTTATCATCACTTACCAGACTTCTGCAAATGAGAATTGTACCACAGAGGTTATCTCATCAGTGACTAGACCAAGAATCCGTGTTTTTTTTTTTGGCAGTTCATTGTCATGTAGGATATTTAAAGGAAAACATTGGGACGATGTCACCGTCTAAGGAGATTAGATAGTGTTTCTTCTCATTGGTGGCAGCAGCCACCAGCCATGCGGGTTGTTGTAAGTTGACATAGAAATGTGCATTTACGGTGGTTACCCCGTCCTACATCTCTCTGGATGGTAAAGCAGCTTTAAGAGAAAACACATCTCATTCTTTAAAAAAATATTTACTGCATACCTACTATGTTCTAAAGGAGCCCTGGTGGTATAAAAGTTAAATGCTGGATTGCTAATGGAAAAGTTGGTGGTTTGAATTCCCTAGCTGCTCTGCAGAAGAAAGACCTAGCTGTCTGCCTCCGTAAATATTATAGCCTAGAAACCCATGGGACAGTCCTCTTCTGTCATATGGGGTTGCTGTGAGTTGAAATCGACTTGATGACACCTAACAACAATAACACTATAGTCTCCATAGATCTGTAGGCCAGGCCCCTGCTCGCATAGATTTTATATTTTATTGATGGAGAAGCTGCAGGGGAGAAGGTGAACAAGTAATCAGCTAGCTCATCGCACTGATTCTAACACATACTTTTTTTTTTCTTCACATTTTAGCAATTCTTAAATCAGATGCAGCTCACAATTGAAGGTGTCTTCCTCACCATTGGCCAGGCAGTAGTAGTTTTATAGTTGTCATTTCTTACTTGTTCAAAGATGTGCATATTGTCACCAATTTTGTCGAGTTATGTGCTTTGCTGATATTACACATATTGAGTTAAATTGCCATTTAAAATGTCTTCAAAATGATTACACTATGATTTGACATGGAAACAAAAAGTTATTGTGCACACTGACAGGCTAGAAACAGAGCAGTGGGACCTAAATTTGATGATAGTTGTGTTAGTTATCTACAGCTGCTATAACAGAAATACCACAAACAGATGGCTTTAACAAAGACAAATTTATCATCTCACAGTCTAGGAGGCTAAAATTCCGAATTCAGGGTGCCAGCACCAGGGGAAGGCTTTCTGTCTCTGTAAGCTCTGGAGGAAGGCCCTCGTCATCAATCTTCTCTGGTCGATAAGCTTCTCAGCGCAGGGACCTCCATTCCAAAGGATGCACTGTTCTCCTGGCTCTTGTTTCTTGGTGACATGAGGTCCCTATGTCTGTCTGCTAGCTTCTCTCTTTTATGTTTCAAGGAGATTGACTTAAAACACAATCTAAACTTGTAGTTTGAGTCCTGCCTCATTAACATAACTGCTGCTGATCCCATCTCATTAGTATCATAGAGGTAAGATTTACATCACATAGGAAAATCATATCAGATAACAAAATGGTGGATAATCACATAATACTGGGAATCATGGACTAGCCAAGTTGACACACATTTTTGGGAGACACAAGTCAATCTATAACATTAGTAAAGCTAATATTCATCTTTGGAAGACTGACTACAACTTCATATTTTACTGCAAAGCAAGAAAACTCTTCTGCCATTTATATTTTCCTATTTATATATGTTCAAGAGTAATATATGGTATAAATCAGAGATAAGTCTAAAGGAGCTCTTTCAATTAAGCATATAATAAAAATCCAAAATGGTAAGAAAATAATTGTGTCATAGTTCAATTGGTCACATTTGTTGGCTTTGGTGGCTTTGTTAAGAGCATGTAAAATAATGGTACATCTTATAATTGATGCTATCTTAGTTTCAATGTATTATAGCTAATAAATAGAAAAATATTAGGTGATGTCATAGAATATGATGGGAGCCAGGCAAGGTGTCTTAGGATTCTCTAGAGAAACACAACCAGTACCTGCCCATATTATGGAGGATAATCTGCTTTACTTAAGGCCAAATGATTTAATCAAATGTGACTACTTCATAACAGCATCTAGACAAGTGTTTGACCAAATAACTGGGCACCATAGCCGAGCCAACTTGACACATAAACTGTACCATCACAGGTGGGAAGCTACTTTAGATACGTGGTCTGAGAGGGCCTTTTGGAGGAGGTCTGAGCCCAAGCTTGGATGACAAGAACAAGCCATGCTCCCAGAAGAGCATTCCAGGAAGAGGGAAGAGTAAAGACAAAGACCCTGAGTGGGAACATATGTGACTTGTTCAAGCCGCAGAGATGGCTAGTATAATTGAGTATAGGAGAGGCTGATAAAAAGATATTTTTATCTTCTGTTTTATGTTGAAACAGCCAGAGATGTTAACATGTGTAACCAAGATGTTGTCCTTTCTCTAGTTAAGATCACCTTTCTAAGGATTTGGAGAAAAAGTGGGCTAATCTCATGCCCATCCTTGAGCTGATTCTGTTCCTTCATTATTTGTACACTTTGCAGCAGGTCACCACCTGGAGACCCACACAGCTGCCCTTCTTATTACAGTGTTCTTAGTATTGGTGATGCCTGTGCCTTCATTTCTAGCCCCATCTTACAGGATGTATGGTGGCATTAGACTTTGCTCAAGTTTTGGCAGACAGAGGGGAGTTGAAAAAGAATTTAGAATTGAGGGTTATTCTTCCTCATCTTCTACCCCTGGGACCCCTTTATCCACCTGAATTTCTACAGTCTCCAGCCTCCTGTTGTGCTGCTTAGCCCCTACCTGTCTCTCACCTTTCTCCTATTTCCCACCTTCTATGCTTTGTTGCCATGCCCACAGTCGCCTTTTAATTTCCTATGCTGAGTGGTTTAGCTGTTTCTCTCTGTTATTATCTCCCTTCGACTCTTGCCTTCATGTCTCACCTTCCACATCCAAGATCAAGATATTTAACTGGAAGTTTCTTCTTTAAGAGGAACTTTGGTGCTGGCTTATAAATGGTAAATTTTTGCATCTCACTGCTTTAAGAAAGCACCTGATGTTAGTGCTGAATGCTCGCTGCAACTATTAGAGCAAAGTTTTATTCTACCCTTACTTCCTTCTCCTGTAGAAGCAAAACAAAAAACAAACAAAAACAAAAAAACTCCCGGAGACATGACTGGAAAGGCATGTATTTATTTTCATGTGTCAGCTCATGATTCAAGATGATCAGAGGAGGAAACATCGCAGGCTAAGGGGAAAGTCGACAAGAAGGGCTGTAAAATCTGCATCCCATGTTATTTTCGGGAGGCGGGAGGTAAATGTGTCAGTGCTTCCTTATCATTAAACCAGTCTCCAAGGTGCCTAAGTAGCTGCCACACAATGCTATATAGAAAGAAACAAAATTGTTGAAGTTGCCAAAAGGAGAAGAAAAACAAAAAGAAGACGATAATGACAGAGTGAGGCCTTAGTTACTGGGAAAATAGAAAGCTTGAATGGGAAACAGCGCTCTGCATGTGCTCTGCCAGGTTCCTTGCAGATTCCTGTGTTTTGCATTTTTAAAATCTGTGCAGGATTCTGGTTTATTCCGAAAACATCAAGGTACACCTACAGAACATTTTCAATGATTACCATAAGACTAATGGCTACAGTATTCATTTGGAAACTCTGCAGAGTCACTGGATATATGGACTTTGCATTACTGGGTCACCATGAAGCATGTAGATAATTTATTTCTGAATGCAATGTTGTATATAACAATTTTGAGCAGCGATAATAGCCACAACAGCAAAAATAATAATCACTGCCATTCACTGAGCATTTTTTAATGTGCTAGAACAGTCTCTTTCTCTCTCTCTGAGTTGATTCTGACTCATAGTGACCCCACGTTTGTCAGAGTAAAACTGGGCTTCATAGGATTTTCATAGCTAATTTTTTTTTTTTTTTCCAGAAGTAGATCACTAGGCTTTTCCTCCCTGGTGCCTTAATGTAGTTGTTTTCTCCCTAAAAAAACCTCAACTGAATGGTAATCGAATGTGTTTGACTTTAAGGAGCCCCAATGAATAGTACTTATCTTTCCCACTTGGATTTTGAAACCGTTGAGAAATAAGCAAAAGAGCAAGGCAGACAATACTGGTCAAACTGGTACTGGAGAATGTCTCTTAGGTGTGAGATTTCCTACCGATTAATGAAACCCAGTGTTAGATCCTAGCATTGTTGGACTCAGGGAAGCCTTCCTTGCCCCCTGCTCCGGTGAGCTCCAGATATAGAGAAGAGAGCAGCATGAGTGCCCCCTGTTTGCAGGCTGCTCACTCCCAAGAGGAAGGACAGTGTGCATTGTGCATGTTCAACTTTTCCTTCATAACTCTCTGATTAGACCGTATTACTCTTCTCTGTCTGGGAATGCATAAGGGAACAGTGTAAACCCAAGGGTATGAGGCTAGTGGTGCTCTCTCCTTGTGGAAGAAAACAGCAGTGACAGAAAAGGATTCCCCACCACCATCATCATCACTCTGCAGTGCTTCATTCTCAACATGAGAGCTTTAGCTTTCATTATATACTATGTATAAGATTATGTATGAGAGGCATTGCTGGCTCAGTGGTAGAATTCTCACCTTCCATGTGGGAGACCTGGGTTTGATTCTCAGCCATTGCACCTCATGCACAGCCACCACATGTCTGTCAGTGGTGGATTGTGTGTTACTGTGATGCTAAACAGGTTTCAGTGGAGTTTCCAGACTGAGGTAGATTAGGAAGAAAGGCCTGGTAATCTATTCCCAAAAATCAGCCAATGAAAACGCTATGGATCACAACCAATGCAGTCTGATCCGCAGCCAATCATTGAGATGGCCTAGAACTGGGGATCGTTTTGTTCCATTGTGCATGGGGTTGCCAAGAGACGAGGTTAGACACAACAGCAGCTTCTGATTTTTCAGAAGTAGGAAGATACTGATGTCAACTTTGACATCAGGAGTACTAATGCCATGTATTTGCTAATTAAATTATATGAAGTTTGATACTTTCACAAATAGAAATTTTGTGCTCTTATGAAGAGTCATTAGTAAATACACAGTAAAGTTGTCATTGTTAGGTGCTGTCAAGTCAATTCCAGCTCATGGTGACCCCATGTACAACGGAATGAAACACCACTCAGTCCTGTGCCATCCTCACAGTCGTTGCTATGTTTGAGCCTATTGTTGCAGCCACTGTGTTAATCTGTCTTGTTGAGGGTCTTCCTCTTTTTCGCTGACACTCTACCAAGCATAATGTCCTTTTCCAATAAAGTAGTAATGTGTAATTTCGTTCTAAAATTGTGCCTAATAGTAGAAGTTCCCAAGAGTCTGTAAACAAGTAACCTTTTGTGGGTAATGTCATGTGTTTATATTTGAACCTAGGTCTAAATACATACAACCTGTAATTACTGGTTTGGAAACTCTGGTTGTGTAGTGGTTAAGAGCTACAGCTGCTAATTGAAAGGTCAGCAGTTCAAATCCACGAGGTGCTCCTTGGAAACCCCATGAGGCAGTTCTACTCTGTCCTATAGGGTCGCTATTGAGTCAGAATCGACTCGACAGCAATGAGTTTGGTCTGGTTTTTATTATCAGATAACCAGGTGCTGTGTAGTCAGTTCTGACTCATGGTGACCCCATGTGTGTCAGTGTGGAGCTGTGCTCTGTAAGGGTTTTCAGTGGTTGATTTTTCAGAAGTAGGAAGATACTGAAATTTAGAGAGGTTAAGTTAACTTGTTCAAGGTCAAATAGCTGATAAACGATAGATTCAAATGCTAAAGTTCTTGCTTCTTGACCTCTATGCTATGCTGTAAAGAAGGCATGTTTTCTAACCATTCCTAAGGCTTGTAACCAGAAGATTACCTGTGTATCCAACCTTCTTTCCCATTACTACTGTAAAAGTGTTGGCTATTCCTGGAAACTTTGCAAGATTGCCCAAGGATGAAGCTGGGATTCTTTGATTAATTGACAGAGCCTGGTAATAAAAATGGGAGTTATCAGAGTACTTCTTTGTTGTAACAATTTTAACAGTGAAAGTTAATCATGAGTCTAAAAATTAGTGTTTCTGACTCTTTCCTGATTTAGAATATAGTGGAATGATCATTTTGATTGTATTCTACTTGAAGATGTACAAAAAGCTATTTTACTAACTTGTCTGGACTCATTAAGATCCTGTATCTCAAATCCTTAAGCAGTTGATGTGAACAGGAGAGCCTGCACGTGGAGGGCAGCTTTTCTGGAAAGGGGAGCCCTTTCCTCCAGGAAAGAGTATAGTTCGGGCTAGAACCAATACTGAAAAAGTTCATTAAATTCTTAAAAGCAGTTACATTTGCCCATCAAAACTTTGCTTCGCTATAAAGTAGTAAAAAGCATCTAAACTTTTTCCAGCTGCTTTGATAAATAAAATGAATTTTTGTGAACTATTCTGAATAATAAGGAATCTATGAACATGAACACAGATGATGTAATGAAAATGAACGTTCATAGTATTTACGTTTAGTGAAGATGTGTAACTTAAGACTATCCGTTAACTCTTCTACTCATAGAACTCTCCTTTGTGATCTTCTATTGGATGTTGATACAGGACTTCTAATGAAGGGGGAACCACTACCATGTTATACAGTCCATTCAGAGTTACTGGTGCAGTAGGAAGAAAGTCTTTTCATTCCTCAAAATGGAATCTACTTCCTAGGAGTGCCAACGAATTGCTGCTGTTTCTGTTTCAGCAGCTGAATATGCAAAATGACTCCTTTCCCCCACTCCTATCTGACAACTCTTAAAATAGACCAGTATTTATTTTGCTCTGTGCACTTTATAATTGTTATACTTGTGTTGGAGGAGACTGGCACAGAAGTTCTCTGTTGCTTTGAGGTGGGAGGGGAGGAGGAAGGTAAGGACTTTTGGTTGGCTTCAGGCTGCAAATAAAATACCTTGGAAAACACAGCACTTGGGACTGGCAAGGTCCATCCGAAAGCACTATTAAAGTGATGTAGAAAAAAGCTTCATAAACTTAAGATCACTGTTCCCCAGGATTCTGTTTAGGCCCTCTTCTCTTATTTAGCACACTTCTTTAGGGGTAATCTTATTAATGCTCATCACTGTAATCACCATCTGTACATTATTGATTCCTAGGTATTCCTCATTAGCCTGGACTTTTACGTCTAACTTCTTAATTGACATCTCCACTTGGCATATTTTATCAATATTGTGCATTCAACATGACAAAAATTCATCATTTTTTCCTACTATACATGCTTTTCCTTCTGTTTCATGTCTTATTGAGCAGCTCGCCCATTCACCCAACCACTTGAACCGGATATTTGAGAAGCCTGATTAATTCTTCCATCTCCCTCACCTTCACATCTAATCCACCAACAAACTCTAGTTCAGCTTTTAAATAGCTTGCAAAGCTTTTACCTGTCTCCATCCCTACCACAACCATCCTGGGCTACCTTCCTATCACCCTCAGCCTGCATCGCTGCAGGTCCTGCATGATCCAGCTCATCTGCCTACTTCCCCAGCTCGTTGTGTTCTGTTCCCCTCTCTCTCCTTTTATACAGGTTTCAAATGGGACCTTTCAGTTCCTTGATTATCCTTGCTTTTTCCTAACTTAGGAGTCCCTGTGTCCACAAACGGCTAAGCATTCAACTATTAACCAAAAGGTTGGCAGTTCAAACCCACACAGAGGTGCTTTGGAAGAAATGCCTGGCAATCGGATTCCGAAAGGTTCCATCCTTAAAAACCTTATGGAGCAGTTCTGCTCTGCACACACGGGGTCACCATGAGTTAGAATAGATTTAACAACAACTTTTTTTTCCCTAACTTAAGTCTTTCTATGCGTACTTCCTTCAGTGAGAAACACTCCTTCCTGACTTGGCCATCCTTAAGGATGTCTTCCTTGCCCTCCCTGAAAAGGTGAAGTGTCCTGTTATAGCCACTGTATTGCACTTGCAGTTGCAATACAGTGGCTGCCTTCCCACACAAACTTTAACTGCTTGAGTGAAGGACAACTTTTACCCATCGCTTTCCCAACTCAGAGTCTGATATATGCCAGACAGTCAGTGACTATTTCTTGAATAAATGAATGATCAGTTATTGAACTGAGCCTTTGGATTGGTTTGCCTTTTCCCAAGCAAAAATGAAAGAAGACCACAGGTCCAATCACTATAGAAGGACTGTGGTAGTTTGGGTTTTTGCCAATTTGAAGCACATTTTTTTAATCACTTTTTTCAAATATCAAGTCAGCACCCAATGACCACAGAAGATACTAGAGAAAAGGTAGAAGTGAATTTAGAGAAATACAAAATCCCAAAAAGAATATAACATGAAGAGATACAGGTGGGTACTAAAGAAGGGACATATGAAAATCTTTCAAACTCTGCATTAAAATTGCAAGCTTTGCTAACAAGTTATTTTTCCTTTGAATTCATGAATTCAGAATAAAGACCAATGAATGCCACTTTAAACATTTAATTAGTTGAACTCATGGCTTCAGGATATTATTGACTCATAGTTTACTAGGTTTAAAAATTGATAAGATATTTATTAATAATAGATGTGTGTATTCATTATTTAACATTCAAGGAGCAGCCGTAGTTTTTGTCTCCATAGACAAGTAAAGCAGTGTTTTGAGGCAATTAACTAGACTTTTCAAGAACTTCTTATTTCAATTGTCTAGATAATTGCCCTGGTGCCCTGTTTGTTTTGCATATGCAGACAAAGAGGTAGAATGTAAAGTTTCTTTCTTTTTCAAAGGCCATTTTATGGGGTGGGGGAGGGATTGATTGGGGGGCATCATTGTTCAAAAGCAGATTTCTAGCTAATAATTAGGATCCAAGCACTACTTCTCAGGTATCAAATAATCACTCTTTAGGGTCAGAAGTTTTATGCTGCTTGTCTTTTCCTTATTTTAAGGAAATGTTTTATTTTATTTTGTGTTTTAATTTTTTTTAATTCAAGCACATTCTTTCCCAAATAGGACATCACATTTAATAAATGTTCACTACTGTGGAAGTTCCCAATTTTTTTTTTTAAAGTGAGGGAGAAGGTAACAAAACTCCCAGTAGTTCAAAATTGTTGGGATTAGCATTAGTAGAGAAAAAATGTAAACACAGCTGTGTGGAGTGTGTAGGAGATCAGAGTCCTCCATCAGCAAATGTCATTATGGGCCTGGCTTAGACTAATAGTAATTTTTCCTTCTCCTAGCAGCTTTGTCTTCATCTTTTTTTTTTTTTTGTTCCATGTTCCTCTTATAAGTGCAAAATTACCAGAATCAAGGTAGGATGTACAAATTCCAAGAATGGTAGTCTAAAAAATGAAATTAACAGCATGGGGTTAACTTTACCTAAATAATTTGGTCTTTGTCTTTGGTTCCTGAGAGATAACTTCTAAAACCTTGGAATTTTCTCAGTAATTATAAGTGTCTTTCATGAAAGCTCTGGACCACACTAACCTAACAGGTTATGCTAATGAAGTGACTTTTGAGTGGGGACTTGCCAGGCCAGAAAGGCCCCCTTCTTGTTATCAACCTGGTGATATCAACCTACCTGAGAATAGAGAGTCTGGAGTTTGAATTAGGTGATGAGACCCCCCTGATACAAGCTCTGGACACTGAAGCTCCATGGGCTCCCTGGGTGGTGATAGGCATCAGTGCATGTGGGAGGGTAGCATGTCCTTTGGGGCATGGAAGCTCTGCATTGGGAATGCTCCCAAATCTTGCCCTATGCATCTTCTCTTTATGCTGATCCTAGTTTGTATCCTTTATAATAAAGCTATAATTCTAAGTATAACACTTTTCCTGGGTTCTGAGAGTTGTTCTAGCAAATTATCAAACCCAACAGAGCAGTGGGAACCAGCAGCACACAAGTAAAGGGGGTCTGGGGACTCCCAAGCTTATGACTGATGACCTGAAAGGTAAGGTACAGGGAACCCCAGTTTTGTAGGCAGCAGGAGCACTTGGGATCCCTGAGCTTACAGCTTGCTATCCTGAAGGGGTAGTGGGAAAACCCCCAGTTTATAGCCAACAGATATGAAGTGAGGGTGTCATGGGGACTCCCAAGCTTATAGCTGGTGTCTGAGGTCTTGGGCAGACGTGGCAGTACTGAAGACTGTTCTCTTTAACTTGTGAGGTCTGACCTAGCTCTGGGTGGTTAGGGTTAGAGGACAAAGTGCTACATGTGCAGCTCTTGTTGGAATAGAAGTAGAGCAGAACAAAAAACCTGTTGCTATTGAGTCAATTCCAACTCATCACGACGATGTACGGCAGAGTAGAACTGCCCCATAGGATTTCCAAGGAGCAGCTGGTAGATTCAAACTGCTGACTTTTTGGTTCGCAGCTGAGTTCTTAACAGAATTAATTAATTTGGATAGATCACCATATATTTGGTGTCAGAGAATTGGATTTGATTTTTTTCCCACTTGATGAGCAAGTTTATTTTTCTTTTAATAAGCTGTTTGATTGCCCAAACTTTTATCTATTGAGAGTTGTATTTCAGGTATCACATAGGATCAGAATAAAGATACTTTGATATTCCCAGATGTATTCGTTTACTAGGGCTTGCCATAACAAAGTACCACAAACTGTGTGGCTTAAAACAACGGAAATTTATTGTTTCAAAGTTCTGCAGGCTAGATATATAAAAATCAAGGTGTCAGCAGGGCTGTGATCTCTCTGAAAGTTCTAGGGGGAGGTATTTCCTTGTCTCTATTTTCTGGTGGTTCCTGGCAATCCTTGGCATTTCTTGGCTTATAGATGCATCACTCTAATTACATGGCTGTCTTCCCTCTGTGTGTCTCTTTGCCTCTTCTCCTCTTTCTATAAGAACACTAGTCACATTGGAGTAAGGTCCACCCTTCTCTAGTACAACTTCATGTTAGCTAGTAACCAACAATGACCGTATTTCTAAATAAGGTCACATTTACAGGTAATGGGGGTAAGGACTTCAATATATCTCTTCTAAGGGGACACAGTTCAACCCATAACACTGAGTTTGTTGCCAACTGTGTTATTGGGTGTGTCATATTTTATGGACATCAGTTTCTTCAACTGTAAAATGGCAATGATATTTATCTAAAAGGATTTTTTGAGGATTCAATGAAATAATATATGAAGAATCTAGAGCATTGCTTGGCACACGGTCAGTGCTCAAAAAATATTAGAAATTATTATGCGTTTCACTTTGTTTTTCTACAAAATAAGGGGACTATATCAGTGCTACTCCAAGTAGGGAGTCCTGGTGGCGCAGTGGTTAAGAGCTCAGCTGCTAACCAAAATGTTGGCAGTTCGAATCTAACAGCCACTCCTTGGAAACCCTATGGGGCAGTTCTACTCTGTCCTGTAGGGTCACTATAAGTAGGAATCAACTCGATGGCAACTGGATTGGTTTTTCTGGTACTCCAAGTAGGGTTTGCAAACCAGTGCTCGTCCAAGAACTAACTGGTACATGATGAGGTAGATACCGAAGTTGAGACTGTGCATTTACAAACTTTTGTAGCAATTTGCCAGAGTAATTTTATGTCTGTTTTATCTAATAATAAAAAATTAGAACATGTATTCTTATCTCTCTGTCTCTTCTTTTTGTAGAAGGACACCAGTCATATTAGAGTAGGGCCTCCCCTACTCCAGTATGACCTCGTGTTAACTAATTATAAACAATGACTCTTTTTCTAAATAAGGGCACATTGACAGGTAACGAGGGTCAGGTTTAATTAATTGTAGGTTTTTCTTTTTTTACTATTTAATTTTCTAGCAATTAATTTTTATTATGTTTCCCAAAGTTATTGGACTATGTCATGTTGAAAATGTTTAAAAATATGGTCCTTTACCAGAGAGAGTTTGAGTATTCCTAGACCAGATGATGACCTCTGAGATGTTCTTTCGAGCTTTGAATTTCTGTAATTCTTGATAAACAACACATCTTTTTCCAGAGCTCTGTGAAATTTACTCACAACAAATACAGATGCTTTTATGTGAAAATCACTTCACTAAATTAAAATTCTCTATATGTACCCCTTAATATTTATTCACATTGTCACCTGGATTAAAAAGGATGTTATAGGTGCCTGAGGAAAGAACAATGGGTCAGCATTGTTGACAATCAAATTAAAGTTTCAATTTGCTTTTAAAAATCTAATCTATTTGGATTCAAAGATCTGTTTTTAATGAAAAGCAGCAGGAGACTACAAAATGGTGGTGACGCGTGCTGTCACTTTGTGTCTTCAATTGTTTTTTGTCAAATTAAAATGGAAATCATTCGCTTCTCAAGAACATTTCTTAGGATTTATATGTCCTGCTATGGGGTGGTCGAGTTAGTCAATGCAATTTTATTGTGGACTAACTATGTGCCAAGCTCTGTTTTGTGTTTGAGCTATGGGAAGAACAGATAGAATATTAGTGCTTGCTTTCAGGGGACATCTGATCTATTTTGTGACTACAGCCTGTACATAAGAAAAGATGATTCACAATAGTTGGCCACTTATGAAAAGATAGTAGTAAAAGGCAAAGGAGTTCAGAAGAAGTAGGCAGTGTTTCAAGAGGAATGGAGGGTGTTCTGAGGGGAAGACTCTTAATGAAGGAAGGATTACTAATGGAGGAGAATGGGAAGAAGTATGCCATATGGAGAGAAGAGCAGTGCTAAGCTCCAGAGACAGTTGTTGTTAGTTGCTATCAAGTGTATTCTAACTCATGGCGACCCCATGTATGCAGAGTAGAACTACTCTGTAGGGTTTTCAAGGTTGTGACCTTTTGGAAGCAGATCACCAGGCCTGTCCTTCGAAGTGCCTGTAGGTGGGCTCTACCCACGGACCTTTAGGCAAATTGGCGAGTGCTTAACCATTTGTGCCATCCAGGGACCTTTTCCAGAGACAGTAAACAAACATAAAACTTATATTTGGAGACAGCTTGGCTGCTGCCAAAGGTTTGTTGGAGGGAATATAAAAGGATTTTAGGATGAGGATAGATGGTTGAAGATCTTAACTGCCAGGTCAAGAGTTTGAACTTTATTTTGTCCTTTAAGCAACAGGGAGCCACTGAAGACTTTTTAACTGGGAATAATAATTAAAAACACTCGCTTTGAGAAGATAAATCTGGTAGTATGATAAAGAAAAACTGGACCTAGAGGGTGACTGGAAATGAGATACATGTTATCTGAAAAATTTAGGCATCAAGTGCAACTATGAGTCTTGACACCAGGTGTGTGATGAGTCAGCACAGTGGGTGGTGGACATATTCCTAGAAGGCATTCCTACACCAGGACAGCCATCAAAGACTTAACTATACAAATAAGTGACTGTGAAACACATAAATCCAGCCCACTAAACCCAAACTAAATGTATCCCCAACTTCATTTTCCTTTCTCTGAATCTCACAACGCCTCCACCTACTCCATCACCACCAAATACGAGGGAGAGCGTGATGGCAGGTTTGTAAGAATGGAAATAGACAGCTATCTGAGCTGATGGCATTGAAAACATCTTACTTTTGTGAATTTTACTGAAACATATGACTAAGTGAACACATGATTAGCCCCTACCCTCTATCCCGCCACCCTCCACTCCCTACCCCTGTCCAGGGGTTTGCAAGGAGCCCAGCAAGTGAGGGATCTGAAGCTTAAGTTTTATAGGCTTCTTTGTAAAAGCACCTCTGATTGAACATGATTCCTCATGCTGGCAGTATTCTATAATTCTTTTATTTTTGAAGTTTTCCAATCCGGTATTCTGAAATTCCAAATATAGAAGTAACTAAGAAACATGGGTCATACCCCATGATCAAAACATTTATTCCCATAGGCTCACACCTCAACCTTGAAAGCCTCAGCATTACCACAGGGAAAAGCTTTCAGGTCTGTTTCTGTTTGAATGGTTTTTTTATGTACTTTTTCTCAATTTGACTGAGACATCCTGAAAGTTGAAATGAAGACAGATGTTTCCTTTGTTTAATTTATTTTTGTTCACTCATTTTTATTTCAGCCCTGGTTTGACTTATAGTAGGTCATTTTTAAAACTCCCATTCATTTGCTATTAAGCTAAACTTACACATCAGAAGCTTTCCAATATGAAGGAGAAGTAGCAAACAATATTACCTGGAATGAGGGGGAAAAAAATGATACAACAAGATTTCTAATGAAAGAAGAAGGAATGGAGCAATGCTATTTAGCCATCAATGGAAAGTTTCATAGACCTGGTGACTCCTTCAGCTGGAATGAACCTTAAAGAGCATTGGGTGAAATTTCTGCATTTTACTGGTAAAGATAATGAGTTCTTAAGACAGAAAATGTTTCATCATTTTTGAGTAAGTGTTGTTGTTGGGTGCCATGGAGTTGATTCTGACTCATAGCAACCCCATGTGACAGAGTGGAAGTGCTCCCTTAGCGTTTTCTTGGCTGTAATCTTTATGGAAGCAGATCGCCAAGTTTTTCTCCTGCTGGGTGGATTTGAACCACCAACCATTTGCACCACCAGGGCTCCTTCAATATTTTTGCAAGTGTTCATATATTTATCTGTTGATAGTATGTGCAAGCAGTTAACTAATTTACAAGAATTTTTAATCCTTGCCAGGTAGAATTTGGCAAATTTGGTGATGGTGTCACTTAGAAGACTCTTTGGTAGGGCATAGAACATTTTAAAGGACAGTGAAACTATTCGGTATGATACAGTAATGGTAGACACATGATATTATGCATTTGCCAGGACTCATAGAACTATACAACACAATAAGTGAACTCTAATGTAAACTTTGGGCTTTAATTAATAATAATATATCAACATTGGTTCTTCAGTTGTAACTAATGTACCACACTAATGCAAGATGTTAATAAGAGAAGGAACTGTGGGCAAGGGGGAGAAGGAGTATATAGGAACTCTGTACTTTCTGTGCAATTTTCTTACAAACCTTAAAGTATTTAAAAAAAAAAATAAAATGTGTTAGAAATATAGGCACTTAAGCTCACTTATGATTATTGTTTGCATGCTCTATATGTTCTGTCTTTTTACTTTCAACCTATTTGTTTCATTGAATCCAAATTGTGTCTCTGTTATTTTTATATTAAAAAATACCTAAAATTCTTGTACTTTTAAATCATAACCATTCTGGGAACATTTTCTTCCTGTAGAATTTCACCCAATAAACAGAAACAGTATATTTTTTGAGTTCAAACTGTTCCCACTAGGATTAAAAAAGCATTTTTGGTAGCATATGTAATGGTTAAAGAGAATTTTTTAGACTTTATACCTTCTTCTATTCCAATTGCTTTCACAATATTACATTCTGACATTTCAAGTTATTTTTGGAATCTTTCCTAAAACTCCCATAGTCTCCTTACCATTTGGAACGGAGACAAAAATGCAAATAGACCAAACAATTAACCTCAGAGAGGCTGACATCAACAAGCCATGATCAGAAGTCTGTAACATCACCTCAGTGAATTTTTGAGAGTAGCAGGTAAGGGTTTGAGAAAAGTCATAGGATGGAAGGTCGGTTGCATGGTTTTCTATGCCCGTAAGATACCATACTACACTGCTGTGGGATCCTTATAAATCATCTGAGACTTCCGTAGGCTTCCTGTCTCAGCCCAGTCTGTAGTTCTGAAACCATGTTTACGTTTCATCCCAAGTGTCAACACCCCTTGCTTGGTGGCATCTGTTCTGGGTATGTGACAAAAAACATTCTGAGGGACTCTCTCTCTCTATATATATATATATATTTATTTATTTAATGAATGAGTGAACAAAAAGGATATTGATTGTGGTCTCCTTGTAGCTATTCCAGAATTCTCTTTTGTTTGTTCATTCATTCATTCATTTTTAGCCTAGGCTAGGAATTGGTTCTGTAGAAGATAATACAGACATAGTTCCTTTAATTAAGTTAATAATCATGGTAATATTCATAATGATAATAATACTAACATTAATAATAATGTTTTATAAGTACTTAGTATGTAGCAGGAGTTGGACTTATCATTAGAAATTTGTGTTCCCTCTGAACCTTCACAAACTCTTAACTATTTTCTTCATTTTATCAGTGAAGAAACTGAGGCATAAAGAAGTTGTGAGCACACAGCTAGTAAGTCTGACTCCGGAGATTGTTCCTCATATAGCAGTGAATTTTGTGATAGGGGAAAAACAGGATCTCATTATCTCCCCTGAAATCCACAGGACTTCATCTCTTCTCTGGCATTTATAGTGTACCTTGACTTATATATTAGTTTACTATTGCTGTATTATAAATTACCACAAACCTAATGCCTTAAAACAACACAGACTTACTATCTCACAGTTTTTTACTATTTCACAGCTGCTATTACACAGCTGGAAACCCTGGTGGCATAGTGGTTAAGTGCTATGACTGCTAACCAAAAGGTTGGCAGTTTGAATCCACCAGGCACTCCTTGGAAACTCTATGGGGTAGTTCTACTCTATCCTATAGGGTCACTATGAGTCGGAATTGACTCATCGGCAAAAGGTTTTGTTTGGGTTTTTGGATTACATGACTATTTACTATTACACAAGGTTTAGCTGGGTTCTCTGCTCAGATGCAGATCACAGTGCCAGCCAGGGCTATGATCTCATCTAAGGTTCAAGGATCTATTCCAAGCTTACTGGTAACTGGCAGAATTCAGTGCCTTGTGGTTGTAAAACTGAGATCCTCAGCTCCCAGAAGCCATCTGCCATTCCATTCCCTGCCACTGTGGCCCTCTCTTCAACATGGAAATTTGTTGCCTCAAGACCAACAGGAGAGTGTCTCTGCTTCTTCTTATTTCTTACCTCTATTGCTGTTGTTAGGTGCCATTGAGTTGACTCTGACTTACAGCCTCCTTATGTACAACAGAACAAAATGTTGCCTGGTCTTGCTGCATCCTAACAATAGTTACTATGTTTGAGTCCATGGTTGTAGCTACAGTGTCAATCATCTCTTTAAGGTTTCCCTCTTTTTCGCTTACCTTCTGCTTTACCAAGCATGATGGCCTTCTCCAGCGATTGGTCCCTCCTGTTGACATTTCCAAAGTAAGCAAGACAAAGATTCACCATATTTGCTTCTAAGGAGCATTCTGGTTGTACTTCCTCCAAGACAGATTTGTTTGTTCTTCTGGCAGCAGTTGTATATTCAATATTCTTCACCAACAGCACAATTCAAATGCCTCAATTCTTCTTTGGTCTTCCCTTTTCATTGTCCAAATTTGCATACATATGAGGCGATTGAGAATACCATGGCTTGGGTCATATGCATCTTAGTCATCGAGGTGACATCTTTCCTTTCTAACCCTTTAAAGAGGTCTTTTGCAGCAGATTTGCCCAGTGCAATACATCATTTAATTTCTTAACTGTTGTTTCCATGAATATTGATTGTTGATCCCCAAAAGAAGAAACTGACCTGTCTGTTGTACTGTGGTGGCTTGCATGTTGCTATAATGCTGGAAGTTATGCTACTAGCATCTCAAAGTTTGTTTTTCCACTGAACGCATGGAGGAAGAGTTTTAGCGGAGCTTTCAGACTAAGACAGACTAGGAAAAAGGCCTTGTGATTCTTACTTCTAGACCCTCTTTTAAAGGGCTCACCTGATTAAATTCTTTTGGGGGATAATCTTCTTTTGATAAATTCAAAGTCAATTGATAAGGGACCTTAGTTACGTCTGCAAAATCTTTTTACCTTTGCAATATAATATAGGTTAATTATGGGCTAGATAATCCCTCATCTTCTCAGGTCTTGCTCACACTCAAGGGGAGGGGTCATATAAAACCGTGGGTCATTGCAGGTCATTTTAGAATTCTAGCTAACAAAGCATACATGAGAAAGAATGGTTTCATCTCTGCTGCTATACCTGAAGCATGTGAAAGACCAAGAACTAACAGCCTTTGTTTTACCCACTAGACACAATAAAGGCAATTTCTCAGAATAGGCAATCATTATTTCTTGAATGACTAAATGAGTGTGGAATTTTTCTCTTTTATGTGTCCATTCCAGAATCTCAGCCAGAGTCCTTATTGGCATATGGTGTATATTAATATAAATTATGCCTATTTCTAGAAACAGAGGTCTGTGCTATCACTATTTGGAAGTTATGTTAATGCAAGGTAGTTACTTCTGTCCCTGGGGTGGAGGGGAGGAAGACATGTGTTATGATATGTTTAACTATGTTTCTTGGTGGTATGTTAACATTCTTCAGAGCTGGGAGATGTAAGCATATGCTATCAATTAGTGGGTTCAATAGGAACTTTACAAATAAACAGTGCCAAAGGGTTGAAAAATTGGAATTAACCTCATCTTGTTTACAACTGGCCTGCATGGAGGCTTGAGATTACACAGCTTACTATGGCACATTGTCAGAACGTTTTTAGCCATCTCCCAATGATTTTTACTGCTCCTCAGTACAAAAATGTATGTTTCTAACATAGGTAGGATTTAAAATCCCATGGTGCTGGTTTAATTTTTTAAGTGAAAGTTTAACAATACTTCTAAAATTACTCTTCTGTAAACATTACACTTTTTTTGCTGTTAAAATCATTGTATCAGGAATACCTGAGAATGACATGTACTATCCTGGATTTCTTTTGTAGTCCTTTTATCTAGTTCACGGTAATAATAATATCTTTTTACATATTACGAACTTAGATGTTTACTTTTTCTTTTAAGAGGTTTGAAATCTTCTCCAGCAAAACCCAAGAAGAGTTTACAGGATTCTTTTATGTGGTAATTGTGTATTTTATCCACTTTTATTGTTCCTCTGCTTTATCTTCTTGGGATATTATTTTCCTACTATCATTTTGGAAAATTATGGGCTTGCACAGCTGAATTATATGAGCCATCACCTGTATATGTAATATAACTGACTCTACACAGGAAAAATGGCATGTATAACTGAATAAGCATTTAGAAAATATCATAACTAGATAGTTTGGATATTTGAGGATACAAACATCTTTTTGCTTTTACAGAAATAGTCTTATGGGGGTTAGATAGAAATTGACCAAATACTTTCCCTTACTTATGTAGACATGGTTTGTTCTCAGCTCTGTTCCCTTAGTCTAGGGCAGGTGACTTTATCCAGCAGGCATTTTATTGGGACCTGTTATTTGTTAGTGGGCTAATATGAGAACGGTAGTCATTGACCAAACATGACATAATGATCAGAGGATCAGATTAAGAACTAAACGTAACTTGAGCTCTCTCTCATCCTTGATGTAGCTGCATACTGAGGGTACAGGGGGCATAGGCTTCAAATCAGAGACCTGGGTTCAAGTACCAGCCCAAATCTTAATTCTGTGTGGTCTTGGGCAAGCTGCCCTCTGGGTGATCTTACTCTCTGTTTCCTCTTCCTATAAAATGGTAATAATGGAATCCTCCCTTGTGGGATTGCTGTGTAGCTTATATGAATAATGTGTATAAAGTGCTTCACACAGTGTTTCTTTTAGATGTTAACTATTATTATCATTACCTTTTATCTTTTATGATACTGGTGTTTATGGTGAGCAACAAGAAGGAAGTCCTGATTAGTGAAAAATAAGAGTTTTCTTGTGTAATTTTTCTGTAGATATATGTAAATTTGCACATAGTATCGGTGTTTAAAGTAACAAAGAGCTGTTTTACAAGACACTTTTGAATATTACCACCTGTTTCCAATGATGCATAGCACTTAGACACTTCACTCTGAGCACTTCTTTGGAGAAGTTTCTGTGTATGTGTGTGGTAACCCACTAATGGAATATTTTCACAATATTGGGTACTCTATTTCATATATATATATGTATATGATATGTGACATACGTATACATATATACATATGTATATATGATTTTCTATTCTTATTTGGGTATTTTAGTCAATGAGGAAGAGGAAACAATCTGCTAAGGTGAGAGATTTTGACAGAAATGGATACTGACAAATAAGATTTTAACAGAGCTACAAAGCAGACAAAATAAGAAAATAAAAGAGGTTCGAGTTATAAAATAAAAGCTAACATTTATGTAGCCCTTACAGTATGTCAGCACTCTGCTATGCATTCCACATGTATTAATTCATTTAACCCTCATAGCAACTCCATGAGGTAGGCAGTATTAACATTGCCATTTTACAAATGAGGAGACTAAGGTACAGAAAAGATTGGTGACTTGCCTGTGGTCACACAACCAATATTTGGGGGAAGAAGGTTTTTAAGCCTTGTAGTATGACCCAGAAACTTTGCTTATAGCCAGTATGCTATTTCAAGCACATGGAGTTTCTACCAAATAAACCTCCCTTTCCAAAAAGGTTATTTCATGCATTTCCAAACAATACCACTCTTAGACACAAACAAGTGAGACCCCTGCACTAGGCTGTATGTTTTAGCAGACCTGCTAATCACATACAAAAACAACATATTAAGGAGCACATGAGCGCCTCGGTCCCTCAGGGTCCTCTGCTGTGTGCTGGTGCAGTGTGACCTGCAGCCTGCTCAGGCGATGGGAAACGCTCCCCACATGTCTGGTCCTGAGTCCCTAGCAGGACTTCTGCATCTAAATGTCTGGAAAGTGTGTAGACTGCCAATGTCAGAGGAACACTGCTTTGGAGGACTCAAGCCTCAGAAGTCCTTAAATAAGGAAAAAGATGAATTAACTCACCAAACCCTTCTCTGTAGATTTTTGCATTCAAATATAGGGTCTTGCATTAATTGTGAGCATTGCATTTTCTTACTTCTCTTCATGTTCCAGTTTATGATTCCAGAAGTATTCATGAGCAAGTGTGGTATTAAAAACACACTAGTTCATATTTTCAATATGAAAAAGATCCATGTTTTTTTAAAAGTATGTGTATATGTCCAGACCTAACATGCATAGGCATAACATATACATGGGTGACTAATGGATGTGACATACTAGAATTGCAAAGTTTTATTTTCATAGTATTTTAAAAGATTTAATCCAATGTCATTAAAATTTTAGAATATTAAGTAAAGAAATTTAAGTTATTTTTATCAAGGTAGGAAGGTGAAATATATTTCACTGGACATTCTATACACTTGCTTTATAATCTATAAATATTTAAACATGTTGTGCATAGACCTCCATTTGTACGTTTGCTGTGGACAAAGGATGGGCTTGTTTCAAATATCCCCTACTCAAGGATGGCTTGTACTTGAGGGAGGCATATAGTTATGCTTAAAATAAAAATGGGGGATTCAGACAGACCTGGTAAAAGTCCAAGCCCAATTGCTTACCGGTTGGACACATTACTTAACCTCATTAACCCCCAGATTCCTCAACAGTAAAATGAGGAGATAATAACAGTACCTTTTTCATATACTTAGAATATGCATTATTAGAACAACCTGTGAAAAGCGCTTAGCACAATTATAGAACACAACTGATACTCTACATATATGTTACCATTATTATTATTGTTGTTACTGAAGTATCAAAGCAGTTTCTATATGACATTACCACCTGTGACCTGTTTGGGGCTGGCTCCTAACCCTTTACTGAGCATGTTGTAGGAATTGTGCTAGGTGATTCTTGTTCTTTTTCTAACAGTCCTAACATGCAGATATTATTATCTCCTTGTCCTAGATTACCCCTAAGAACAGAGTAATGCAAAGTCTCAGTTTTTCGTTAGTATGAAAATGCTCATATCTAACTACTTCATTTTAAAGGGTTGGACATGACTGTGTATGTGACAAATAATGTTTCTTGAAATAATACAGTTTTCTTTGTAATTGCTGTGGTATTGAAACTATTGATGTACCAACACCATAATAAATGCCCCAGTAGACATGGAGTATTTGGTATAGAGGTACATGACCTGATTGACTTTATTTTGAAACTGTATGAGTTTATCATCTAAGCACTGCACAAAGAATCAACAGCTCTGTTGAGTATGTGGCTGTGGCTGAGAACTGGGACAAACCTCTTGACCTCTTTCACCTCTCTTTCAAGAGTAGAGGAGCGATGATTTCCAGAAGTACTGTAAGGCCTGACTTGTTGAAGAACAAAGTTGTTTAGTATGAAAAGCTGTGTTAAGATAAAGGAAAATAAATAGTGATCTCACTTAAGTCAACTTGTGATTATTCAAGCCCTAACCTTATAATGGAGTCCTGGTGGTGCAGTGGTTAAGAGCTCAGCTGCTAACCAAAGGTCAGCAGTTTGAATCCCCCAGCTGCTGCTTGGAAACCCTATGGGGCAGTCCTGCTCTGTCTTATAGGGTCACTGTGAGTTGGTATCGACTTGATGGCAATGGATTTGTTTTTAACCATATTATTCATCTCTTTTCAACCAGTCTGATCACATCACTACTTCTGAGCACAGACTCAAGTGTTGCACCCTTTGGGAAAGGAGCTTTAAATCACTGGATAAAATAGTAGAATTGATATCTTCTCCCACATTTATGTCCTACACCTGTCCTGTATTATGGATATGGGGCTAGTTACAAATGAGAGCTTGAATTGTTGTCCAGGTTATTAAATGCTGACTACTTATCAGTGAGGCAACTTAATCAGAGATGGCAAAAACTTCTTCAGAATAAGGTACTCTTAACAGAGACACTCTTTGAATGACTGCACACATAATTCATATTGAATGAAAGGACGTGTGTATCTTTTTGTATGCTCTCTAACCTCAAGCTGAGTGCCTTGTGTTTAGTCTAAAAATGTTTGCTGAATGAAGAAATGGAGTTTGGGGACTACTGTTAAATTTAATTTTTCCATTACTTCTTTTTCTTCATTCTAGGTTGAAATTAAGAGTAGACTAAATACACTATATACTTCTCTTATTTTACATAAACATGTGGCTTCAACTCACACAATAAATGCAGTCTACTTCATTTGCTGTTTTTCCAGCATTCCTGCTATTTTGACAAATGCCCAAGTGTTACCCACATTGTGGTAGCTATAGATAAGAGAGCTTCTTTTGTCCTACTTTGCAACTGTGTAACCTTTATTTGCAGGAAAAATTAAATGCTATTGGACATTTGCATTCTTGAACAATTGCTTAAAGAAAACTCAAATTGTAGCTCATTTTATAAACTTCAGTTAGTATTTTCAGATTGAAATTACTGTGTTTTCAAAGAACACATTTGCAGAAAACTGCAATAATAGCAGGAGATTTAGAACTTAATGCCAGGTTCTCCAAGTGCCTAAGTAATTCCCTGGGGAATATGTTTAGGCACATCTGCAGATTCTATTAATTCTTTCATGCCACTGGGGGAGTATTGAATAAGTTACTGTTTCAAAGTATGGGCTGTGGAAATAATCTGACTCCAGAACTAATAGAGCTAACTCGCATTTTTATCTCCTCATATATCAGTAAGAGGGATTTCATTTCTAGTGTGAAATACATGAAGAGATAAATATGATACTAGAGTTTGTAGGATGCTTCTTTCTAAAGATTGGAGCTGTATATTTGGTCTTACTGAACATTAACAGTAATGGAGATTGCATGCGCAAGTATTCATTACAGAGATAATAAGGTTTTCTATGGAGCATGTTTTATAGACCAAATCTTAAAGGAAAATGGTGAGCATATTTCTTACATATCAAATGCGCTTCAATTGTAAAAATTAAATCTTTCTTTCTTTCTTCTCTCCCCATCTTTTTTTTTTTTTTTTTTTTTTTAGCCTTTTTTCTCTCTAATGCACTCAGCGACTAAGGGACAGGAAACAGATGTTATAAGGGGAATTTTAGGTATAGATTGCAGGGTCTTACTGTGACTGAAAGAAGGAACTTGTAAATCTCCCTCCAACTACTTGCTTATAGGGCTCAGATTAGGGCTGATAGGGCTGCCCGTTACTGTGGTAAAAGTAGTTTTCAACAATCAAGCTCTTTTTTTGTTTATTAATTTATACTTAACTCTTGAGTACCTCCCACGTGCACTTAGCTAGGTGCTGGATATACAGTATTGAACAACTAAAGATTTCAGTATCGCCATCATGAAAAGTATAGTTTAGTTGGGTGATGTAAACAAAATATAAATACATATATAACTACAAATTGTACTAAGAGAATACTAGGGATTATAATTTAGGTTGAGTGATCAGAACAGTCATCTAAGGAGTTAATATTTGAACTGAGATCTGAAGGGTAGAGAGATGAGCCAGTTTAAAAGAAGAGGGAAGACATTTTCAGGCCGAGATATGTGCAAGAAAATGACAGATAGGGCAGGAAAGAGCTTGATGCATTTGAGGAACTGGAAGGAGACCAGTTTGGTTGGTGTGCTGTGGGCTAGGATGAGACTTAGTGAACAAGGCAGGAGCCAGATCATGCAGAATTTTGTAGTATATTTAGTGGTTTTAATTTTATTCTCAAATTAATAAGAGCTATCAAAAGCCTTTAAAAATGAGAGCACCTCAACCTGATTTGTATTTTGGAATATCACTTGGCAGGGTGGATTGGAGTAGAAAAAAGAAACGGATGGGGAAAACCAGCTAGAAAACTAATGTGTTTGTCCATATAAGGGATGATGGTTCATGGACTAAAGTTTTGGTAGTAGAGTCAGAGAAAAAAAAAAAAAATTTAAAAGTATATATGCATACAGTGATAGATAAAGATAATAGAATCAACAAGACTTGGCAAATGATTGGATAAGGGTGGTCAGAGAGAGGGTCATCTCAGGATTGAATCATAGATGTTTGTCCTGAGCAACTAGATAGATGATAATTCCATTTACAGAATGGGAAGATAGGTTTTAAGGGGAAAGGTGAAGAGTTAATTTTGAAAAGCTAAGTTTGAGATGTTTGAATCTCAAGTAAGTTTTTGTATATATAATCTTGATGCTCAGATAAGAGGTGTGGGCTACAGTTACACATTTTGGGATTTTTGGCATAGAAAATGTATTGCACAGATGAGACAACCTAGGGAGAACAGAGAAAAGAAGAGGGGGCCAGAATTGATTCCCAAGAAATCTGACATTTAGAGTTGGAATAGAGGAGGAGGAGCCATCAGATGCTGCTGAAGAGAGAAGGGGGGGATCATGAGAGGCTGGAGGAAAACCAGTAAGTTATACTGATATGATGACCAAGAAACAGTATACAATACTGAGGAAGTCAGCACAGCTTGACCAGGGCAAAGTCATAGACACTTCACAAACACATCCAAACACCCTGAGAGACCAAGCTACTAGACTGAGGGCTGGGGACCATGGTCTCAGGGGACATCTAGCTCAATTGGCATGCATAGTTTATAAAGAAAATGTTCTACATCCAATTGTGGTGAGTAGTGTCTAGGGTCTTAAAAGGCTACAAGCAGTTATCTAAGATATACTTACTGGTCCCATCCCGGCTGGAGCAAAGGAGAATGAAGAAGACCAAGGGAAAGATTAGTCCAAAGGACTAATGCACCACAACTACCATAGCCTCCACCAGACTGAGCCCAGAACCACTAGATAGTGCCCGGTTACCATGACTGACTGCCCTGGCAGGGTTCACAATAGAGGATCCTGAACAGAGCAGGAGAAAAATGTAGAACAAAATGCAAATTTACAAAAAATAAATAAATAAAGACTAGGCTTGGTGGTCTGACAGAGACTGGAGAATCCCCGAGAGTAAAGACTCTGGACATCCTTTTAACTCAGTACTGAAGTCACCCCTGATGTTCACCCTTCAGCCAAACATTACTCAGGTCTATAGGGTCACATGAGTCAGAATCAACTTGATGGCAACAGGTTTGGTTATAGGACCAATACAGCCCTGGTGGCTCAGTAGTTAAGAGATCGGCTGCTAACAAAATGTTCACAGGCAGTTAGAATCCACCAGCCGCTCCTTGGAAACCCTATGGGGCAGTTCTATTCTGTCCTGTAGAGTCATTGTGAGTCGGAATAGACTCGACAGCAGTGGGGTTGGTTTTTTTGGTATAGGGACAACAATAACACACATGAGGGACGTGCTTCATAGTTCAATCATTTACAGGAGACTAATGGGCACACCAGCCCAAAAGTAAAGACGAGAAGGCAGAAAGGGACAGGAAAACTGGTGGAATGGAAACAGGGAGCCTGGAGTAGAGAAGGGGAGAGTGTTGACACATCACCAGGTTGACAATCAATGTTACAAAACAATTTGTGTATCAATTGTTTAATGAGAAACTAATTTACGCTGTAAACTTTCACCTAAGTCACAATAAAAAAGATAGTTTTAAGGTGGAGGGGTGCTAATGCTGTGCCGGCTGGAAATTTAGGGATCAAAGAACTTATAATTAAATTTAATGACATGAAGATCATTTGGTGTTTAAGATAAGAAGGATTGGTAGAGTGGTGGGAGCTGAAGCAAGACTGGAGTGAGATGAAGAATGGGTGGGAAGAGAGAGTGTAGAGAGCATGGGTAGACAAATTTTAATTTTTTTTTCCTGTGAAAAAGAGTGAGAAATTGGGCAATAGTTGGCCTAGGTTGTGAGATGAAGAGGATGCTTTTCTTAATGGTGGGGCATACTAGACCAGGAAGAGAAAAGATAACCTGAAGAGCGAAGACCTTGCAAAAGACACTTAAACAATGGGATTCCAAGGCACGTGGGGGATTTACCTTTGTAAGAAGGAGAAAGAGAAGATTGGTGGTGTCTTAAGCTGGTTTTTCTAGAGGAACAAAACTACTGAAGCATATATATAAATATATGCTGTTGTTGTTAGGTGCCTTCAAGTCGGTTCCTATTCATAGTGCCTATGTACAATAGAATGAAATACTTCCTGGTCCTGTGCCAACCTCAGAGTCATTGTTATGATTGAGCCCATTATTGCAGCCACTGTGTCAATCCATCTCATTGAGGGTCTTCCTCTTTTTTGCTGACCCTCTAATTTACCAAGCATGATGTCCTTCTCCAGGGACAGGTCCCTCCTGATAACATGTCCAGAGTATGTGACAGGAAGTCTCACCATCCTAGCTTTCAAGGAGCATTCTGACTGTACTTCTTCTGAGACAGATTTGTTCCTTCTTTTGAAGGTACATGGTATATTCAGTATTCTTCACCAACACTATAATTCAAAGAAATCGATTCTTCTTCAGTCTTTCTTATTCATTGTCCAGCTTTCACATGCATATGAGGTGATTGAAAATACCTTGTTTTGGGTCAGGTGTATCTTAGTCCTCAAATTGACATCTTTGCTTTCTTAACACTTTAAAAAGGTCTTTTGCAGCAGATTTGCCCCAATGCGATATGTCATTTGATTTCTTGTTGGCTGCTTCCATGGGCTTTGATTGTAGATCCAAGAAAAATGAAGTCTTAACAATTTCAATATTTTCTTCATTTATCACGATGTTGTGCATTGGTCCAGTTGTGAGGATTTTTGTTTTCTTTATGTTGAGGTGCAATCCATACTGAAGGCTGTAGTCTTTGATTTTCATTCGGAAGTGCTTCAGGTCCTCTTCACTTTCAGCAAGCAAGGTTGTGTCATCTGCATATTGTAGGTTGTTAATGAGTCTTCCTCCAATCCTATGCTGCATTCTTCTTCACATAGTCCAACTTCTTGGATTATTTGCTCAGCACACAGATTTAGTAAATTCCCTGACCAATACCATTCCTGACTTTAATCCATGTAGCATCCACTTCTTCTGTTCAAATGACTGCCTCTTGGTCTATATGCAGGTTCCTAATGAGCACAATTAAGTGTTCTGGAATTACTGTTCTTCGCAATGTTATCCATAATTTGTTACAACCCACACAGTCGAATACTTTTCTATCGTCAATAAAACACAGGTAAACATCTTTCTGGTATTCTCTGCTTTCAGCCATGAGCCACCTGATATCAGTAATGATATCCCTCGTTTCATATCCTCTTCTGAATCCAGCTTGAATTTCAGGAAGTTCCCTGCTGATGTACTGCTGCAACAGCTTTTGAATGATTTTCAGCATAATTTTACTTGTGTGTGATATTAATGATATTGTTTGATAATTTCTGCATCTGTTGGACAACTTTCTTTGGAATGGGCACAAATATGGATTTCTTCCAGCCAGTTGCCCAGGCACCTGTCCTCCAAATTTCTTGGCATAGACAAGTGAGCACCTGCATCCGTTTGTTGAAACATCTCAATTGGTATTCCGTCAATTCTTGGAGCCTTGTTTTTCACCAATGCCTTCAGTGCAACTTGGACTTCTTCCTTCAGTACCTTTGGTTCTTGAATATATGCTACCTCCTGAAGTGGCTGAAGGTTGACCAATTCTTTTTGGTACAATGACTCTGTGTCTTCCTTCTGTCTTCTTTTGATGACATCCATTTTGGTGTTTTCTTTCTTTACTGTCTTTTTAACGACCTCTTTCTTCCTTCATGTATGATGTCCTTGATGTCGATCCACAACTCGTCTGGACTTTGGGTGTTAGTGTTCAATGTGTCAAATTTATTCCTGAGATGGTCTCTAAATTCAGATGGGATATTCTCAAGGTAGTATTTTGGCTCTCGTGGACTTGCTCTAATTTTCTTCAGCTTCAACTTGAACTTGCATATGAGCAATTGACGGTTTGTTCCACAGTTGGCCCCTGGCCTTGTTCTAACTGATGATACTGAGCTTCTCCATCCTCTCTTTTCACAACTAAGGAAGAGCTGCCTCCTTAAAGTAGAGTCGATCTTAATGATATGGATGGAACCAAGCCTTCATTTCCTGATGTGGCACAACTCAAAATGAGAAGAAACAGCTGCAAACATCCATTAATAATCAGAACATGGAATGTATGAAGTATGAATATAGGAAAGTTGGAAGTTTTCAAAAATGAAATAGAACACATAAAGATCAATATCCTAGGCATTAGTGGGCTGAAATGAACTGGTATTTGTCATTTTGAATCAGACAATCATATGGTCTGCTATGCTGGGAATGACAAATTGAAAAGTAATGACATCATATTCATTGTAAAAAAGAACGTTTCAAGATCTATCCTGTAGTACCACCCTGTTAGTGATAGAATAATATCCATATACCTACAAGGAAGACCAGTTGATACGCCTATTATTCAAATTTATGTACCAACCTCTAAGGCCAAGATGAGATTTTTACCAACTTCTGCAGTTTGAAATTGATCAAACATGCAATCAAGATGCATTGATAATTACTTGTGATTGAAAGGCAAAAGTTGGAAATGAAGAAGAAGGATTGGTAGTTGGAAAATATGACCTTGGTGGTAGAAACTACTCCTGCGATCACATGATAGAATTTTTCAAGACCAACGACTTCTTCATTGCAAATACTTTTTTTTCAACAACATAAACAGCAACTATACACATGGACCTCACCAGATGGAATACACAGGAATCAAATAGACTACATCCCTGGAAAGAGACAATGGAGAAGTTCAAATATATATATATATATAGAGAGAGAGAGAGAGAGAGAGAAAGATTTATTTCAAGGAAATGGCTCATGCGGTTGTGGAGTCTAGCAAGACACACATGGTTGTAGGGGCTCATGAACCCAAAATCTGCAGGTCAGGCTGCAGGTTGCTGGCTCACATCCCAAGAACTGGAGGTCAGAGGATGATGAGACAAATGCAAGATCTAGAGAGAGCGTGAGCTTTGCCAGAACAACCATCTATATTGGATGCAGGCCACATCCCCAAGTAAACTCCTCTT
Source organism: Trichechus manatus latirostris (assembly GCF_000243295.1). Classification (NCBI taxonomy): domain Eukaryota; kingdom Metazoa; phylum Chordata; class Mammalia; order Sirenia; family Trichechidae; genus Trichechus; species Trichechus manatus. The sequence continues at coordinate 735,259 of NW_004444084.1, forward strand.
CCAACTGTTTGGGTGCCCATATAGGATCACAAAATGGAGGATGATTATATAGTGTCAAACCAGTGAGAATTATGGCCTACATAGATTAACACATTAACATCACAGGTGGAGGCCCAGAACATTTTGTAATTAAGTGATCTAATTTGATGAGAGAGGTGAAGTATGGTGGATTCTACTCTCTCAATGAAGAGAGAGGAAAAATCATTGGCTAGAAGTGAGGGGGTGAGATGGTTTGGGAAGGTTGAGGGAGGAAAGAGGAAACTTAATAGGAGAATATTGTCAGAAGTTTACCCATTTGAGAACTAGTCCACAGAACCTCAATATACAAAACTGATAAGAGAAGGGAGGAGCACTTTTGCCATATCACTTTTCTCCACACTATTGGGGCAGCCCCAGAGTGACCTTCGAGCTCCAAAGCACTTAGTTTGAAAAAACCTACACTCTGGAAAATGTTTCTGGTTTCTCAACAGAGACTAAGCACTCAACTGCTATGATTGTGTGTGTGAAAATTTTATCACTAAACTTTATTACCTTATGTTTTCATCTTGAAGACATTCAGAATTCCTGATAAAAAATCAAGTTCACTTGGAAAAGCTACTAAAGCCAGTTGCTGTTGCATTATCAGGGAACCCTGGTGGTGTAGTGGTTAAGAGCTATGGCTGCTAAACCAAAAGGCTGGCAGTTCAAATCCACCATGTGCTCCTTGGAAACCTTATGATACAATTCTGCTCTGTCCTATAAGCTTGCTATGAGTTGGAATCAACTCTAAGGCAACAGGTTTGGTTTTTTGGTTTGATTGCATCATCAAATTTTATTCATGGTGACCCCATGTGTGTCAGAGTAGAATTGTGCTCTGTATGGTGTTCAGTGGCTGATTTTTCAGAAGTAGATCACCAGGCCTTTCTTCTAAGGTGCCTGTGGGTGGACTTGAACCTCCAACCTTTTGGTTAGTAGCTGACTGTGTTAATCATTTGCACCACCTGGGGACTCCAGGACAGCTACTAGCTTCTGAAAACTTGGAAGCATTTAGGCTTTGGCTAGCTGAAAGCACAATGAACGCCCGCACACAGCACCTGGGAGACACAATATGGAGCAGAGAGTCACTAAGAAAGCAAGTGGGAAGAGAACCAAGGAAAACTCCATCTACTTTATAATTTTGTGGTAGATTGAACTTTCTTTTTCTAAGCCGTTGTTTAATGTTACAGGAAAATGTTGGACCTGGCATGTTCTCAGCCCACCTATGGAGTGACTCATTTTCTTTTTGGGCCAACCATAAAATATTAGAAGGAATGACAGTAGAGAAAAATAAAAAATTAAAGCCTCAAAAATATCATGTTATGTTTTTTCTATATAATTACTATTGATTTTCTACTTTTTATGTAATTTAGTACATTCACTCATAATTGTCAGAAAAGCCAACATAAGCATTAGGCTGCTAACCAAAAGGTCAGCAGTTCAAGTCCATTAGCTGCTCCTTGGAAACTATGGAATAGTTCTACTTTATCCTACAGGGTCGCTGTGAGTTGGAATCAACTTGTTGGCAACGGGTTTGGTTTTTTGGTTTTATTATTGGTATATTTTAAGAAGGAGATCATGTTTCTCAAAATTATGATAATCAATCATTCTTTATCCATATGTTGGTACCATACCTCTACACAATGTACAACAATTTCTTTCAAGAAAACCAGAATTATTGATTTTTTTTTCTGTAGATGTGTTTTATTTACAAAAATATATCCTATGACAGAAACATTTTCTAAGGTATAGAAAAGGTTATTGTCAGAATATCATTCTGATTTAAGATCTTAAAAAAAAAAAAATATGTCAAACCCTCAGTGTATTCTGTTGTCTTTGTACCTAGAGAGTAAGGATAGTATATAGAGGGTAAGGTTGCAGCAATACATCTGCAGAGAACTGCCAGAAATTCAAGCCAGATTCAGAAGAGGATGTGGAATGAGGGCTGTCATTGCTGATGTCAGATAGATCTTGGCTGAAAGAAGAGAATACCAGAAAGATGTTTATGTGTGCTTTATTGATTATGCAAAGGCATTCGACTGTGTGGATTGTAACAAATTATGGATAACATTTCGAAGAATGGGAATTCCAGAACACTTAATTGTGTTCATGAGGAACCTGTACATAGACCAAGAGGCAGTCATTCGAACAGAACAAGGGGATGCTGCATGGTTTAAAATCAGGAAGGTGTGCATCAGGGTTGTATCCTTTCCCCATACTTAACTAAATTTGTATACTGAGCAAATAATCCAAGAAGCTGGACTATGTGAAGAAGAATGCAGCATAGGATTGGAGAAAGACTCATTAACAACCTACAATATGCAGATGACACAACCTTGCTAGTGGAAAGTGAAGAGGACTTGAAGCACTTACTGATGAAAATCAAAGACTACAGCCTACAGTATGGATTACACCTTAACATAAAGAAAACAAAAATCCTCACAAATGGACCAATAAGCTACACCATGATAAACAGAGAAAATATTGATGTTGTCGAGAATTTCATTTTACTTGGGTCGACAATCAATGCCAATGGAAGCAGTAGTCAAGAAGTCAGATGACATATTGCATTGGGCAAATCTGCTACAAAAGTCCTCTAAAGTATTAAAAAGCAAAGATATCACCTTGAGGACTAAGGTGCATTTGACCCAAGCCATGGTATTTTCAGTTGCCTCATATGCATGTGAAAGCTGGACAATGAATGAGAAAGACCAAAGAAGAACTGACACATTGTTGGCGAAGAATACTGAATATAGTATGCATTGCCAGAAGAACAAACAAATCTGTTTCGGAAGACGTACAGCCAGAATGCTCCTTAGAAAGCGAAGATGGCGAGACTTCCTCTCAAGTACTTTGGACGAGTTATCAGGAAGGACCAGTCCCTGGAGAAGGACATCATGCTTGGTAATATAGAGGGTCAGTGAAAAAGAGGAAGACTCAACAAGATGTATTGACACAGTGGCTACATCAGTGGGCTCAAACATAGTGTTGATTGTGAGGATGGTGCAGGACCAGGCAGTGTTTCATTCTGTTGTACATAGGGTCGCTGTAAGTTGGAACCAACTCGATGGCACCTAACAACAACAGAAATGGCCCTGGGGCAATCTGCTTGGTGTAATCACAGGCACTTTTCTCTTTCTTGTTCTATAATATGAGAATGCTACTACTACCTCTCTGATAAGATTGTTCTGAGGATTAAATGAGATAATGTACTCAAAACATGTAAGCTGTTGCCTGAGAAGTAGTCATCATAAGCCAGTTTAAGCATATGGAGAAGGTACAGAACCTATTGGGCATCAACATAAAGGAGTAGGAAAAACCATTGTTTTTGGAGTCAGATATCCAGAGTTTCAAATTCTAACACTTACATAAACTAGCTGTGAGATTTTAGGATTGTCACCTTCCTCTCAGAACCTTGGCTCCCTTAATCTTACTCACTGGGATACCTTATCTTTATTCTAAGCTTTAATTTCTTCATCTTTAAACTGACATAGCCATGCTTACTTTGTAGGGCTAGTGTGATAATTATGTGGGACAATGTGTAGAAAAGGGAAAGGCATCATATACAAGGTTTAATAGCTGCTGGGGGCACTTATGCAACGTCAGCCTTTCCTGCCATCTGGGTTGTTTCCATCCTGATAGATATGACTGTAGTTATTTCTGACAGCTTACTCAATCCCCACGGTCTGTCACACCTACAAACCCTGGAATATTAGATCACCTTTTTAGTGAGGTGTAGATTTTGGAACAAGTCAAGATTAAGATTGTGAAGCCATTAGGTATATAACGGTCATTACAATTGTTTATTATATGAACAGTGTAGTCTCTAAGTATGTAAAACCTGACTCCTAAGGAGTAAGTCTTAGTTACTTCTCATTGAAGAGCATAGTGAGGGAAACTTTTTCAGCAAGCTGTGAAAACGAACTCATTAAAGACAGCTTGTCAGCCTTTCACCTGCGAGTACACAGTGCCATATCTCAGAGGACTGCTGCTGGAGTGAATAAAATGTGAATCAATTTTAAAATATATACCCCAGAGGCTGTTAGCTCAGTCACACTGGGTAAAGTGTTTCCTGTGACAGTAGCTCTATCTTGGTGTTGACAAGTCTAGAAGGGCTGAAGTATGGAAATGTATTGAACGCAGGGATTTTCTCTTCCTTAGATATGAACTAGAGACCTTATGGTATCTATCCCGTGTAATGAAACAAACGTTGCATAGTTGATTCTGCAGTCTTAAAGATGTCTTGTTAATCAGGAAAACCTAATTATCAACATGATGTTAATTTTTAAATATGCTCAACTGAAAAGGCATTTTGTAACACTGTTTCTATCATACACTTATATAAACATAAGCAAGCATGGTTTTGGCCAAAGACTATCAGAGACTCTATACAGTTTTACAGTGCTTCTTTCTTTTCATAATTAAGGCGTCAGCTGTAGAACTGGGTAAGTCACACTGCTTTAGCTGGCTTAGAGGCCTTGGGGAATTAATTGTTTAGGATTTTGATGATAGACTGGTAGTTTGCCTGAGGGGCTTCTAAGAGACTAGTTGTAGGCCAAGTTACTACATCTGTTTCAGAGCTATAATATAAACTGCATCATGAAGGCACAGTGACGGCTGCAACATCTAATGGACTGCTGCTGGGAGGGACCCAGGAGGTCACTAATTTGGCACATTCCAGGCAGAACTGGGGTAAGGCCCTCTCTTAGCTGCCTGGCCTGCCTCCGATGTGGAACACATAGAAAAAAATGTAGTCATTTATTCCATTTTGCTATCTTTCTCTATTGTAGGCAAATGTTTTTTGAAAAATGTTATTTTTCATGTTGATTAGTGTTGTATTTTTTTTTTTATTATTATTATTTTCAGTTAATGGCCAACGCTTTTCCACAGTGCCTTGTTCTCTTGTACCTTGGTTTAAACATTTACTGAGCACTAAAAGTGATCTCATAAATGCTGAACTCTGAGTTGGAAATTTTGTACACACTTAGAAGTCCACACTCAACTGTTAAAAATGGAAAAGGTGTATATGCAAGATTCATAGATTTTTATTGTTCTTGGTGTCATAATGTGTTTCCAAGGAAAGTATTTTAAGAGGAAAAGAGAGGAAGTATAATGAGGATGTCTTCTTTTCTTTCTATGTTCTGTAGCTCTTTTCCCAGGAAGAAATGGCATACTAATTAATTCTCCAAAAATTATAGATTTGATTGATAGAGGCATTAATAGATTTTCACTGTTTATTGATCTTCATTAATTTGAGGGGAAAGTTGTTTGTTCTACTTTCCACTGTCTGTGTTCAAGGCAGGTGGACTGGCTCTTAAATCTCTTTGTGTCTAGTTTCAGTTGAGCCTGTCAATGTGTGCTTCCCTGCTATAGTATGATGGGTAGGTTACTGATAAGTTTTGTTAATTTAGTTATGACAAATGGATTATGTTTCACATGCACTGAAGGGTTTTCAATTTAAAGCAATCTTTTGGTGAATTCTTAAAGTCAAGAAGGCACCATCTTGTGATAGAAAATGTATACAATTTGCATTTTCGGTGCTGTCTGTCACTGGCTGGTCAACCGTGGACAAGCCTTTTCACTTTGCCAAGATCTGTTTCCTCACCTATAAAGTGGAAATGTAAACCTCTCATGAGGGTTGGTGAAGATCAATTGATGTACTGCTTGCAATAGCAGTTGGTAAACTCTGAATTCTGAGCAGAGATGATTAAAGCTCTATATGATATTATTTTATTCTTACAGCCAAATCCTTAATTTGTATAAACCTGAGATTTCCAACCTCAAACCTACATAAAAAGAACATAATCCTTTGTACCGGAAAACCTGGAATGTTGTGACCAACTGTTAATTGTTACTTAAAAGTATTGTTTTGAATGCTTCTAGCTGTGACCGGGTGGTGACTGACTCCTAGGGGTTGAATTTCTGTGTTCCGCAAAGGAGAGAAGATGCTCTCTAGACTCTTATGGCCTTTTCCTAATTCCTATGGATTCCAAATCCAGTATAAATTCATTCCCTGACTCCCAAATGACTCCCGAATTTTCATCACCTGTTCAAATTGTTCCTGTATTTCAGAGTCCCAAAAGTCCATTGCATGCTTTATGTTTCAAGACAGTCTTTGATTCACAGTTTTCCAATTTATCATTTATGGATTCCTATGTTTATTACTCTCTAATTACCTTGCCTCCCTAACTTCAGCTTTTAAAATTCCTTAAAGATGTAAGTAGTATTTTATAATTCTCTTGTTCCCTCTCTCGAAGGATTTTTCTTGTGGTTCTTAATTCTGCTTTGATGCTCATGCTTCTTTGGAGGAGATAATGGACAGATGCACCCTTAGAACTTTCCTGGATGTAGAAGGAATAATTTTAGATCAGTGAGTTCTTAGAGTGCTTAGCCAGCTGAGAGAGTAGTCTACTGTTATGATATCTCTTAGCCTTTCTCATTATCAAGGCTGATGTGGCTGACCTAGTTGTTGGTTCAAGAAGGTATCACCTTTCTGCATAACTGTTCCCTGCAAGTCCTTCCCAAAGTTGCCTGCCTTGTTGGAGTATACTGCCTTCCAAGAGAGAAAGCATCTCCTATTCAGGAATAGCTCCTCCCAAATAGTAATATCCAGACAAGGAATCCAAACTAAAAAAAAAATTGGAATGTGATATATATATATATATATATAGTATTATTTTTATTTCAGAAGCACTTATATGGTGTTTCTACATATTCATACATTTCCTTTTTATCTTGCCCTAGGCAATGTAGGCTGTCAGTATGAAGAGATGAATTGCATGCTTATAAGCAAATTGTTAAGCAGTCAATAAATAAGTCATGTATTGAGCCTCCACAGGCTGTGTAGAGATACTTATTTAATTCTCACGTTTGGAGAACTTTTAGTTGAAAGCAGAACAGATAAACTTATAACTAATTGCTTATTTAACAGTGATTATGGATCTGCAAAGTTGCTGTTAAGCTGTTTTGTTTTAACTAAAAATGTACTGAGCATCAACCATACGCAAGGGCTTATATCAACTGCGATGGCACGGAGAAAACCAGGCACGGGCCTGACATAAAGGAGCTTACAGCCTAGTAGGGGAGAGAGACATGTGCAAAAGTCATTTAAGCATAGTTGAGAAGCAGTTATTAACACCACACAATGGAAGCATAGAAAAAACGGATTAATCCTTTGGAGGTCAGAGAAGACTTCACAAAGAATGTGAAGCTTCAGCTTCTGTTAGATGGATAAGTAGAATTTCATTAAGCAAGTACGAGGTGTGAATGACTGTAACATGTTCAGAGAGTGATATATGTTCAGTATATTTGAACCATCTAGTAAGTAAGAAAGCATATCCTGGAACTTCTCGTTTAGTTCAGCCCTCCTTGCCAATTAATACCTGCCTGCCTGGGGCACAGTACCAAAGCATGAACCAAACTCCTGAGTGTTGTTGTAGTTAGGTGCTGTCATAGTGAACCATGTAACAGAATAGAACAGCCCCATATGGTTTCCTAGGCTGTAATGTTTATGGGAGGAGATTGCCAGGCCTTCCTTCCATGGAGCTGCTGGTTGGGTTAGAACCGTCGACCCTTCAGCTAGCAACTGATCGCTTAACTCTTATGCTACCAGAGCTCCTTAAACTCCTAAACAGAAGCATTGTTTCTTTGTGTTGGAGAAAAATATTTCAAGAGTTGTCCCTGAGCATCCTGAACCTAAGATCATACTAGATAGTTATCCAGGAGAGGATGAGGAAATGGTAAGCAAACCTGTGGGCAAATGGCTTGATTTTGGATTCTGTGTGATCATCACAAGATCATTTAGGAATACATTTTGTTTTGTAAGACCATGTGCCAGGTAAGCTGAAAAGATAAAAACAGACCTAAGAGCCTAGATATTGAGGGGACTGCTCACTCTTTTGCTCTCACGCACACTCTCTGTCTTTTTCTAAATCAGCTGAGTGATAGGCACTGCATTATAAGCTACAAACCGCTAATTCTAACTCTGTGTTTATAATTTATTCTTGAAGGAATTATTCATTACTTCTCCTGTGACTTGGAATCTGTCATAAGAACGTTACTTGGCACACCGGGGACATTCTAATTATCTGTTGCCGATACTAAGGCTTCTCTGTTTACATTTGAGTTTAAGTATATGCCTCAGTTTTCACTTTAATAAAGTAATTTTGTTTATATAGCGTGCTCTAAGGGAATTGAGCAAGATGAGTATCTGGGAAAAAAAAGTGAGTATTATTACAGTGTTTGAGTTATATGTTTACCTAAAGTGAATATCCTTTGGTCTGAACTCTGCGATATTAAAGCTGTGTTTATTTCTAACTAAGGTACCAACAACATGGAGAAGAAACATGGAATCATTAACATTTGTGCATTCCTAGTTATAAAACTCTATGTAAAACTGCCTTTAAATCCTATACTTAGTTCTAATCTGAATTTTATACTATATTGGGATAGAGAAGAACTATATAGTCCCTTGAATATAACATGCCACTGGTAGTAAGATACACCATCAATTTAACAGCAGCTTTGGAAAAAGAAAAAGCTATGCCCCATTAAATGCACACACATTATTATTATTTTTTTTTTTTTTGCCAAATTTGCCCTCAAATCTGCTGTTCCTCCAGGCTTCCTCCATACACCATTGCCCTCTTTCCCACATCTACTTCATCAAAAAGACTCAAAGATACACTACATCTGTGTTATCTCCACTGTCATCTCTCTGGTGGAAACGACCACAATCTCTTGCTAGGAAGGCATCAGTAGCCTCCTAGTCAATCTCTGATGCCGTTAGGATGTCTGCTATATCCTTTGCTTTCACCTAGACATTCATTATGAACGTAGAAGCCAGAGGCATGATCTTGCAAGAGCTAAATCAGATAATGCTATGCACTGCTTAAAATCCTACAGTGGACTTCCTTTGCCCTTAAAAACCAACCTCTTTATCATCTGCCCTAACTCAGCAGTTCTCAAAGTGTGGACCAGAAAACGCTGGGAATCCCCAAGTCTTTTCACGGGTCCATAGGGTCAAAGCTATTTTCATAATAATACTAAGATTAGTTGTTTACTTTTTCTTCCTTATTCTCTCATGAGTGTTAAGAGGAGTTTTCCAGAGGCTACATGACATATGATATCACAACAGATTGAAGGCAGAAGCAGATATGAGAATCCAGCAGTCTTCTAAGAATGCACATATTGGATTTGCAATAATGTAAAACAGTGCCACTGTTTTCAATATTCTTTTTATTTTGGAAATTATAGTTATTCTTCATAAAATATATTATTTATGTTAGCATGTATATGGTTTGTTCTTGTAAATTTTAAATAAATAAATAAATATTTTTAAATTTATCAGCTTTAATTTCTAATAGGATAAATATCAATAAATTTAACTTATATGAACAAATGCTGTTTGATAGTCTCAATAATTTTTAGGAGTGTAAAGACAATACAAATGTCCTTCAGTAGGTGAATGGATAAAGAAATATGTTACATCCATACCTGAATACTACTCAGCAATAAAAAAAGGAGCAAACTATTGATACATGCAGCAATGTGGGTGGATTGCAAGGGTATTGAGCCAAGTAGAAAAAAAAAAGTTTATATCCATTTATTTAACGTTCATTTTGGAGTCGACTCAACGACAGCAACAACCTAGGGTAAAAGTGAGTAGGGCTCAGAAAAAAAAAAGATAGGAAGACTTCTGTCGGTTTTAGAATGTACCATTTTCTAAGATAGCCTCAGAAACCTTACAGAAGGTTTTTGAATAATGTTTTACTGTTTTATGTATCAGGTAGTTTAAACTTTCTGTTGAAAATATTGCTCCCACACTTTATTTCAGCTTTTCCTCATATTTGGTCAGATTAAATATTTTGTTTACAAACCAATATCTGTTATTTGTTTCACTTCTCCCTATAGTTACTTAAAAAATGAACAAGATTCTGAGATAATTTTGAAAATTTTGTACCATTCTCATCTAACTTTTAAAAATTTAATGGATTTAAATTTTATTTTGTACTAGCAGCATAAAGATGAAACCAATATATTATGGACCCAATATACTATGTGCACAATTTATAGCAATCTAAAATATACAGGATTGTAACTAACACAGGGGGAATCAGGAGATCTTTACAATAGCCTGACACAAAGGAAGATGGTAACCTTCAACCACAACTAGTAAATTGATAGCAAGAGACAATGATACGTTGTTCTTAACCACTTACTTATAATATTTGTTTCAGTTAACAGTGACGATGCAAATAAACCGAAACCTTGGTATTTTGTATGAAATCCTGAACTTTAAAATGGATCCTGCCCAAATCCAAGCATGTAAATTTTGAACAAAGGTCATTAGAATTTTTTGCAACTAAATAAAAAAAAATCTTGACTATAATCTATATAATGAAAAATACAACCAAGACTAGAAAATAATACTTCTCCTGGAACTTCCTTCAAGGTCAATTTTAGAATGATCTTCGATGGTGAGGTTCACATAATGGGAGAAGATTTGGTTAAACCTCACCATGGACGAGGTTGAAATTCTTATGGGTGAAAAAGAGTAAGCCACTCAGAAAGAAAGGCATCTTTACCAAATACCATCAGAGACTGTACCTAAAAATTAGTTGAGAACTAGTTGAATGTATTGCCCATACATCTATGTGACTTAGGGGTATTAAAATCAACATTATATTGGACTTTGTTCTTCATATATGTAATAGCATCAGTGTAGACATGCTATCTTCATATTGACATGCAAGCTATCAACTGAAAAAAAAAAAAAAAGGCAATGACTGCCAGCTCTATCACAAAAGAACCTTGGGCACCTCAATAGACTACATCTAGGTCATTGCTACATTCATTAATTACTTGCCTTAAGGAATGTCCCATGATTCTCTCAGTGATATACATATATATGTATGTTGTTGTTGATAGGTGCTGTCAAGTTGGTTCCGACTCATATACTATGTACCCTATGTACAACAGAACAAAACACTGCCCGGTCCTGCGCCATCCTCATGATCGTTGTTATGCTTGAGACCATTGTCACGGCCACTGTGTCAATCTATCTCATTGGAGGTCTTCCTCTTTTTCAATGACCCTCTACTTTCCCAAGCATGATGTCCTTCTCCAGGGATTGGTCCCCCCGATAACATGTCCAAAGTACGTGAGACGAAGTCTTGCCATCCTCACTTCTAAGGAGCATTCTGGCTGTACTTCCTCCAAGACAGATTTGTTCATTCTTTTGGCAGTCCATGGTATATTCAACATTCTTCACCAACACCATAACTCAAAGACAACAATTCTTCTTCGGTCTTCCTTATTAATTGTCCAGCTTTCGCAGGCATATGAGGTAACTGAAAACACCATGTCTTGGGTCAGGTGCGCCTTAGTCCTTAAAGTGACATCTTTACTTATATATGTGTGTGTGTATATATATATTATATATAATATATATCATGTATTATATATAACATATATTATGTATAATAAAATCAGGTGCTACAAATATTCATCATTGTAGACAAATTTGTGATGAACTGTAAAATGAGTTAAAAAGTTTATTCTATGAATATATATGTTGAGATAATAAAGGTGATTAAACTGCTGAAACTTGGGTATGAATTGTGGGTTTTCTTTGGAAGGGAAATATGCAAGATCATGACAAAAAGCAAAGACCTGGATAAATGATTAACCTCATTATTTTCATAAACTTCGTTTATTTTGCAGATGTTTTATAGATGAATATTCTTATCAATAGCTGCAAATGCAAAACCAAACTATTTCTACTGTTCCTCTTAACATTGCTACAATAAAAATGAAATTTTATAATTGTATGAAGAGCGTTGATCATAAGGACTATGCATTTTTGGGGGTTCTTAGTTTATTTAAATTTGTTAGAAATTATAGCTTTCCCGATGAAAGAAAAATAGCTTTTGATTATTTATGTTTTCCAAGACATTAAAAAAAAGAAAAAGACTGAATAGTGTTTCAGAGAATATTTCAGTCTGTCACATAAAACAAGCAACTTCACCTTTACCAAGAAGATTAACTCCATGAATTTTCTCTCAACCATAGCCTGAAGCCATTACTCTGCCAGTTTACTGTGAGAATTATACACAACTCTTTTCAGGTATTACTTTGACATGGTTCATAAAGAAGTGAAAAATAATTTATCATCTGGATCCACTTATGTATTATTTATCTGTTGTGCATAATGAAATATACCAAAATGTAGTGGCTTAAAATATTGTTAAAATAACAATAAACATTCATTATCTCTCACAGTGTCTGTGGATATGGAAGTTAGAAGTGGCTTAGCTGAGAAGTTCAGACTCTGGTTGTTTTATGAAGTTGCAGTCAAGGTGTCAGCTAGAGCAGCAGTCACCTGAAGACTTACCTGAGAGTGGAGGATCTGCTTTCAAAGTGGCTCACTCAGATAGTTAGAAAGTTGGTGCTGGCTGTTGGCTGGAGGCCTGAGTTTTTTCCCCATGAGGGTTTCTTGAGTGTCCTCATAACGTGACAACTGGTTTCCTCTAGAATGAGCAGTCCAAGAGGCCAAAATGGAAGCAATCCAGGAATATATCTTTTATGACATATTCTCAGAAGTCACAAATCATCACTTTCTCAATATTGTGTTGGTCATATAGGTCACCCATATTCAATGTGTGAGGGTACAACACAAGAGGACTACGGTATTTTTTCGCAAATAGCATATCCACTTAAGTAACGCACCCACACATGTAACATGCATAGTGTGCCTAGGAAAATAATGTGCAAGGGATTGGGCAATTGTCAAAAAAAACGGATAATACATGAGTTATTTGCATAAAAATACGGTAATCAAGGATCATGAGGGAGCACCTTGGAGGCTGGCTACAACAATATATGTCAGAGCATTTTCATGAAATATTGTGATAACAATATGGAGACCGGAGATTGTCTAGAGGCTGAAGCTAATATGCAATGAATGTCAACTCTCTTCAAATCAACCCAACTTCCAGATCTTTCAGACTCAGTGGAAATATACAACAGATTAACAAAAGTGACAAAAATTTCTATTCATTTTCCCAAAGATACTTAAAGCCGTTTATTTTAATAGTAAGATATTATTGATCTATCAGAGTCAAATTTAAATTTTAAATGAAATTTATAGGAAACTTTAAAAAGAAATCATACTCATGTTAGACTGCTATAGTAAATCCCTAGACATTTACTCCCCTCTAACTGGTGGGAAAGTTTGAGAAGTACTTTCCTTTAAATAATATGGCTGCATAACCAAAAAAACCAAAAAACAAATCTGTTGCCCTTGAGTCGATTCTGACTCATAGTGTCCCTATAGGATAGAGGAGAACTGCCCCATAGGGTTTCCAAGGAGCGGCTAGTGGATTCGAACTGCCAACCTTTTGGTTAGCAGCCATAGCACTTAACCACTGTGCCATTCTAAATATGTTATTAAATAAGTAAAAGACTACTCTTTGTTGGTACCTAAGTCTTGAATCTGTTCCCTACAAATCTTTAGTCTTAGCCTAATTTTTTTTTTCACCCACCTGATATTACTCCCATCTTCATGTTATTTGTGTTAGCTGCCATCGAGTTGGCTCCTGACTCGTGGTGCCTCCAGGCACAACAGGATGACAAGCTGCCCTTCGTAATAGGTTGCTGGTCGGACTGTTGTGATCCGTAGGGTTTTCTTTGGCTGATTTTTGGAAGTAGATCCCCAGGCCTTTCTTCCTAGCCTATCTTAGTCTGGAAGTTTGGCTGAAACCTGTTCAGCATCATAGCAACACACAAACCGCCACTGACATACAGGTGATGGCTATGCATGAGGGGCATGGGCCAGGAATTGAACCCGAGTCTCCTGCATGGAAGGGGAGAATTTTACCACTGAACTACCAATTTCCATCAAAATATGTCTAAATCTTTCCATATTTCAGAACCACAATTAAGTGCTTTGTTTTCCACAAAGCCTTTTCATATGGTTTCTCTAACCTTCTCTTGATGGTTTCTGTTCACCCTGGTGTGCGTGTGCGGAGGGCGGGGAGGCATGGAAAGGATGGTGTTGTGAAGAGAGGGGGAGGTTGACGTTATGTTAGAAGTACCAAGTCTTGTCTAAAATACCTCCTGAAGTATTGACTCTGCCTCTTTGATGTCAGTTACTAATCCCAGTCTTTTGACTGTACAGTCAGACATAAGAGGTTCAATAATGATTTGTGGAACGAAGATAGCGAAATAAATTTGTACTGAACAACTTACTGTGGTTGTTATCTTACTGTGCTTAGCTATCATGATATGAAGGTCAGGCATTTCATGTCCATGCGTTTCTATACTGTCTTTAAGGAAAGAGAAAACTTACAAATTAAAGGTTCAGCTCAACAATTTGTCGTTTATTGATCTTGGTTTAGTGTGTAACTGGTTTTAATACATTGAAGATTTGCAACTTTGGTTCTTCATTCTCGTATAATCCTCAGCATTGTTTCTTTCACTGAGAGACATGTTAGTCGTACTGTTGTACTTATTATGAAGAAAGAACACCAGTGATCACTCTCTTAGTTATTTCCTATAGTACTTACTGCTTGTACCACCCATTTAACAATTAAATCGTGTACTGCCTTGTATAATTCTTGGTTTCCTAATTAAACAATAAACACTCTTGTTTTGAGGTTATTATGAAGATTCCTTGCCGCACCAAAATAGTATTTTTTTTTTTTTTTTTTTTTTTTTGGTTAATTTGATGTACAAATGACTGAACAGCCAAAATAGTTTACTTCTATTACAGGCTTGTTTTTCTTTTGTTTAAATAGCTTCAGTCAAACCAACCTCCCTTTCCCTGGCCCACTCTCTCTTTCCTTTTCTTCCTTCTTTCCTTCAATTTATGGTCATTATTGGCCCTTGCTGGCATATAACTTGCTTCAGTTTTAAAAACTTGGGTTTTTCCCGCTAGTCTGTAAGTTTTTTAGGACTAGTACTGTACTTAGTTCAATATTATATTTCTGAATATAGTGCTTGAACAGAACAGATGCTTAAAATGATTTGGTCAATGAATAAATTAATTAGATGGACCATACATAATAATTGAATTAGTGAATGACGTGGTTTCAAAGTACTTGTCTTTCTGGCTTCTAGTTCAAATCTGGTGATGGTTAATATTTCTTGAGCATAAACACTGAGAGTTCTTTTTTGGGCTTAAGCGTCATTTGTTTCCTATTGTTAAGCACAGATACCATAACTTGTTTCCTTGTTGGTAGCATCAGAAGACTGCAGTGTTAAAAGACCAAAGAGGTAATGTATTTCAGTCTTTGGAAATCTTGCCTTCAGGTTAGGAACCTGGGCAGCACTAACCAAGAATTTGAGTGATTCAGACATTAAAAGCCCCTATTTTCTCTCTGTATAGGACCTATACCAAAAACCAACCAAACCCTTTGCCTTCGAGTCAATTCAGACTCATAGCGACCCTATAGGACAGAATAGAACTGCCCCATAGGGTTTCCAATGCTGTAAATCTTTACAGAAGCAGACTGCCACATCTTTTTCCCACGGAGCAGCTGGTGGGTTCAAACTGCCGACCTTTCAGTTAGCAGCTGAGTGCTTAAACACTGTACCACCAGGGGTCCTCATTAAGACACCTATACCAACCCCCTTTTCACTTTATTTAGTCCTAGTTTCTGTGGAATTAGGAGGGACGATGAAGAGTAACTCATCGGGCTTTTCAGCCACATTTGTATGTGTAGGCAATAACAGTGTCAGTACCATTATCTTTTTAATTCAGAGTATGACATACACTTCAGAGCATGTACAAAACATATAAATTTATAGAGGTTCGTTGCTCTGCTCAGAAAAGTGTTTATAGTATGCACAAATGCCGTTAAATAATATTTTCAGCCTTCTTTATATCCTTGTCATTTCTAATTTACTCATGGAAGTGATAATATATTGGTATTTATGCAAAGATTCGTTTTTCAGATTACACCTACTCTATCACTCTACATATGTTGGGAAGGCTGGACAGAGCATTTGTGAAGGGTAGAGATTGAAAGTGGCTATTAGCCTAGAATTAGCCTATCTGTTCAAATAATTCAGGGTACCAATCTGATACTTTTAGGAGGTTGGGGTGAGTGGAGGCTTATTGCAATTCCAGTGGTCTTTCTTGAGTAAATACCATCACCTACACATTGTGCTAAGGTGATTAAAGATAGAAAGAACTAAGTCAAACACCTTCCTGGGTAATGGAACATGAGCTATTCAGCATATCTACATTGCTTTGAATTCACTGGATGATTTTTTCCCCACATTTTCTTATCTGTATTTGATATTATCAGAATTAAGAAAAATTAAATTATGCTAATTTTTGTTACAGTGAACATAGCAATTTAACCAATTATATCTTTAGCAATATTCAAAGTAGATCTTACAGAATATCACATAGAAAAACATCACATTTCTTAACTTGATATTTTGCTAAGTTCAACCTTTCTTTAAATACTAGTAGGCCTAGAAAATGTTACACTTCACATTTATTTAGGAAATGTATGTAAAGTGAACAAATAATGTCACTTGCAGTAATATTCCTCCCTCATTGGCAAAAAGTCTAAACATTAAATACTTTATAGCATGGATATAATATTTTAAAGGCCACTTTTTGTGAAAAAAGTCAACTTATGAAAATGAAACAATATTTTGGAAGAGTGCTTCCAAAATCAACATGAATTATATATAGAGTATCCCACATTAACACACTCAAAGGCATTTGGGATGAGAGTTTACTGTACTTTCAGGTTGAGGAGCTAAACCACATGGAATACATAATAAACTACCCAGAAAAAAAGAAATAAGAAATAGATACTTTCAAGGTAGAGAGTAATAGACCAAAGAAAGAACAGCTGCTCTGAGAGACTGGCAGCTGACTACACTAAAATGCTAAGGCTATAAAGACATGGAACATCTTTACCATGTGTGGGGCCAACACTGGGTGAGTGAGAGGGACAGGGAACATGATGTAATAAAATTAAATCTTGAAGTTGTGATGTCTCCTCCTGTGCATGGTAGGGTCATTGGTGGAGCTAGAGCAACACAGCTGACCATGTCCTACTTCAGTGGCCCACTGAACACAGCACGAGGCAGTGGAAATAAATCACCTTTGGAATCTGCTGTATTTGGTTTCATTTCTGGCTACAACTCTGTGAACATGGGTCACTCCTTAATCATGCTGAGTCTCACTTTCCCCATCTGTAAGAAGAAGATTCAATACTTACCGTATAAAATTATCGTGTGAATGATAAAGGTATTTTTAAATCTTGAAACATTTCCTGTATTCGTTTGCTAGGGCTGCCATAACAAATTACCATGAATGGGAACAACTGAAAACAACAGGAAGTCACTGTCTGACAGTTTTGAAGTCTAGAAGTCCAAAATTAAGGTGTCAGTAGGGCCATGCTCTCTCTAAAGTCTCTAGGGAGGATACTTTTTACTTTTTAAAGCCTCCATAACTCCTCTTTCCCAAGTCACACCTGATGTACCATCCCACATAATTGTTAGAGCTCCACTACCTCCAGACTGAGGAGCCGTGGTGGAGTAATGGTTAAAGCACTCAACTACTAATCAAAAAATTGGTGGTATGAACCCACCAGCCACTCCACAGGAGAAGAGACCTGGCAAGTTCTCATACATTGTTGTTGTTGTTGTTAGGTGCCGAAGAGTGCGTTCCAACTCCTAGTAACCCTGTTTACTACAGAACGAAACACTGCCTGGTCCTGCGCCATCCTTACAATCATTGTTATGCTTGAGATCATTGTTGCAACCACTGTGTCAGTCCATCTTGTTGAGGGTCTTCCTCTTTTCCGCTGACCCTCTACTTTACCAAGCATGATGTCCTTTTCCAGGGACTGACCCCTCCTGACAACACGTCCAAAGTATGTAAGACGTAGTCTCACTATCCTGCTTCTAAGGAGCATTTTGGTTGTACTTCTTGCAAGACAGATTTGTTCATTCTTTTGGCAATCCATGGTATATTTAATATTCTTCGCCAACACTACAATTCAAAGACATCAATTCTTCTTCAGTCTTCCGTATTCATTGTCTAGCTTTTGCGTGCATATGATGCAATTGAAAATACCATGGCTTGGGTCAAGCGCACCTTAGTCTCAAGGTGACATCTTTGGTTCTCAACACTTTAAAGAGGTCTTTTGCAGCAGATTGCCCAATGCAATGTGTCTTTTGATTTCTTGACTGCTTCTCTCATGGGTGTTGATTGTGGATCCAGGTAAAATGAAATCCTTGACAACTTCAATCTTTTCTCCATTTATCATGATGTTGCTTATTGGTCCAGTTGCGAGGATTTTTGTTTTATCTTGAGACGTAATCCATACTGAAGACTATGGTCTTTGATCTTCATCAGTAAGTCGCTTCAAGTCCTCTTCACTTTCAGCAAGCAAGGTTGTGTCATCTGCATAACGCAGGTTGTTAATCAGTCTTCCTCCAATCCTGATGAGCCGTTCTTCTTCATAGAGTCCAGCTTCTCAGATTATTTGCTCAGCATACAGATTGAATGGGTATGGTGAAAGAATACAACCCTGAGGCACACCTTTCCTGACTTTAAACCACGCAGTATGCCCGTGTTCTTTCCGAACAACTGCCTCTTGATCTATGTACAGGTTCCTCAGGAACACAATTATGTGTTCTGGAATTCCCATTCTTCGCACTGTTATCCAGAATTTGTTATGATCCACACAGTCGAATGCCTTTGCATAGTCAATAAAAC
>NW_004444084.1:754124-763120 GCF_000243295.1 Trichechus manatus latirostris
TTCTCTGCTTTCAGCCAGGATCCATCTAACATCAGCAATGATATCCCTGGTTCCACGTCCTTTTCTGAATTTGGCCTGAATTTCTGGCAGTTCCCTGTGGATATACTGTTGCAGCCGCTTTTGAATGATCTTCAGCAAAATTTTACTTGCCTATGATATTAATGATATTGTTTGATAATTTCTATGTTCAGTTGGATTATCTTTCTTGGAAATAGGCATAAATATGGATCGCTTCCAGTCAGCTGGCCATGTAGCTGTCTTCCAAATTTCATGGCATAGACAAGTGAGCACTTCCAGCACTGCATCCGTTTGTTGAAACATCTCAGTTTATATTCCGTCAATTCCTGGAGCCTTGTTTTTTGCCAGTGCTTTCAGTGCAGCTTGGACTTCTTCCTTCAGTACCATTGGCTCCTGATCATGTGCTACCTCTTGAAATGGTTGAACATCGACCAATTCTTTTTGGTATAATGACTCTGTGTGTTACTTCCATCTTCTTTTAATGCTTCCTGCATCGTTTAATATTTTTCCCCTAGAATCCTTCACTATTGCAACTCGAGGCTTGAATTTTTTCTTCAGTTCTTTCAGCTTGAGAAATGTCGAGCGTGTTCTTCCCCTTTGGTTTTCTATCTCCAGCTCTTTGCACATGTCATTATAATACTTTACTTTATCTTCTCGAGCCACCCTTTGAAATCTTCTGTTCATTTCTTTTACTTCATCATTTCTTCCTTTTGCTTTAGCTACTCGACTTTCAAGGGCAAAGTCTTTTCTGACATCTGTTTTGGTTTTTTCTTTTTTCCCTGTCTTTTTAATGACCTCTTGCATTCTTCATGTATGATGTCCTTGATGTCATTCCACAACTCATCTGGTCTTCGGCCATTAGTGTTCAATGCATCAAATCTATTCTTGAGATAATCTCTAAATTCAGATGGTATATACTCAAGGTCCTACTTTGGCTCTCGTAGACTTGTTCTAATTTTCTTCAGTTTCAACTTGAACTTGCGTATGAGCAGTTGATGGTCTGTTTTGCAGTTGGCCCTTGGCCTTGTTCTGACTGATGATATTGAGCTTTTCCATCATCTCTTTCCACAAATGTACTCCATTTGATTCCTGTGTATTCCACCTGGCGAGGTCCACGTGTATAGTTGCTGTTTATGTTGGTGTAAAAAGATATTTGCAATGAGGAAGTCATTGCTCTTGCAAAATTCTATCACGTGATCTCCGGCATCGTTTCTATCACCAAGGCCATATTTTCCAAGTACCGATCCTTCTTCTTCGTTTCCAACTTTCATATTCCAATCACCTGTAATTATCAATGCGCCCTGATTGCATGTTCGATCAATTTCAGACTGCAGAAGCTGGTAAAAATCTTCAATTTCTTCATCTTTGGCCTTAGTGGTTGATACATACATTTGAATAATAGCCATATTAACTGGTCTTCCTTGTAGGCATATGAATATTATCCTATCACTGACCGCATTGTATTTCAGGATAGATCTTGAAATGTTCTTTTTGACGATGAATGCAATGCCATTCCTCTTCAAGTTGTCATTCCCAGCATAGTAGACCATATGATTGTCCTATTCACATTGGCCAATACCAGTCCATTGCAGCTCACTAATTCCCAGGATATTGATGTTTATGCATTCCATTTCATTTCTGATGATTTCCAATTTTCCTAGATTCATACTTCGTACATTCCTTGTTCTGATTATTAATTAATGTTTGCAGTGGTTTCTTCTCATTTTGAGTCGTGCCACATTAGCAAATGAAGGTACCGAAAGCTTGACTCCATCCAGGTCATTAAGTTCGACTTTACTTTGAGGAGGCAGCTCTTCCCCAGTCGTCTTTTGAGTGCCTTCCAAGCTGGAAGGCTCATCTTCAGGCACTATATCAGACCATGTTCCACTGCTATTCATAAGGTTTTCACTGGCTAATTCTTTTCAGAAGTAGACTGCCAGGTCCTTCTTACTTCTTCCTAGTCTTAGAAGCTCAGCTGAAACCCGTCTGCTATGGGTGACCCTGCTGGTATCTGAATACCAGTGGCATATCTTCCAGTATCACAACAACACGCAAGCTCGCACAGTAAGACAAACTGACAGACACGTACATTACAGCCTAGGAAACCCTATGGGGGACAGTTTTACTCTTCGTATAGGATCACTCTGAGTCAGAATCAACTCGATGTCGCACAACAACAACAAACCTCCACGCCTTGCCAACAGGTAATACCTTCTCCACAGAGTCATGTGAATGCTTGTTCAAATGTACATCTCTCTTGTCTTTCCCCTTCCTTAAAAATTATTCTACAACAACCATTGCCTCAAGAATATAGTCCAAATGCCTTAAGTGACAGAGTAGACCTTCTAGAGCAAATATATCAGAACAGCTGGGTATGAATTTCAGGGATTGATATGTTTTCAATGCCTCTCAGAATTTCCTGTATTATGCAGGGTTAAGAAAAACTAATCTAGATCATTCAGAATAAGTTAATATTAGTTTTTTTAAAAAAATAGAATCTGAAATGAAAATACAAAATTCAAACATTCTCTTATACTACTTGCACACTCCTGAGACCTACCCCTGCAAGAAGTACATGGACTAGCTGAAGAAATGCTACTCTGTCCTCTCATGGGAAACATATTAAGGTTTGTAAGCTGAGGAGTGATGTGATCACACTAAAATTAATAATAATAACTATACAAATAACTCTGTGAACAGTTTTAATAGTGGCTGCATAGGACACAGCTATTGGAAGGAAGGCCTGTTAAGAGGCTTTTGCAATAATCTAGGTACCAAATGCTATTGATATAAAGATAAGTAAAGCATGGAGAAATCCTCTAGGAGAGGAAAGAAACAATCACAGTACATCGCAATCAGTATGGAAAAGACACATTCAAGGTGTATTGATGGCACGAAGGAGAGGCATATATGATGGACAGCTCTGCTTAAGGAGATCTGCCAAGGACTTTAAAGTATGGAAATTATTCTACCACATAAGCACAGTCTCATATTCGGTAAAGGCTGAGAAGAAAGAGGAAAAATGTCCCTCAACTTGGTACAGATTAAAAAAAAAAAAAAAATTGACAAGTTCAAATGGTAAATTCAAGTAGTTTTACTGTATTTTGCCAGAGGCTTTTGTTTATCAAGCCAAGTACAGCTAACAATTTTTTAGGGCAATAAGGTTTGCAAATTTATCAATAGCATACTTTATTATTTGTGTGTGAGAAAGAAATGCCCAATATATATGGATTCTTTTAAGCAAGAAAATTACAGGACCCTCCTGTGACCAGTGACCACTTCTTGTCCAAGTCATAACTGTAACTCCATTGTCATGCAACCACATTACAAAATGATGACCCTGGACCATTAACTGATAGTTAAAAGGCAGCCAATACATGTTGTATATTCTAACACACATTATTTTTTAGTCCATGTATGGACCATTTCTCTTAGTTGTTTTAAATATTTTAAATTAGTTATTTTTTCTTTTTTTTATTGTACTTAAAGTGAAAGTTTACAGTTCAAGTTAGTTTCTCATACAAAAATTTATACACACATTGTTACGTGACCCTAGTTTCTCTCCCTGTACTGTGACAGCACACTTCTTTCCACCCCAGCTTTCCCATGTCCATTCAACCGCTCCTGTCCGTTTCTGGCTTCACATCTCACCTCTGGACAGGAGCTGCCCATTTAGTCATGTATCTACTTGAGCTAAGAAGCACACTCTTCATGGGTATCATTTTATGTCTCATAGTCCAGTCTAATCTTTGTCTGAATAGTTGGCTTTGGGAATACTTTTAGTTTTGGGCTAACAGAGAGTCTGGGGGCCATGTTTTCTGGGGTCCCTCCAGTCTTAGTCATACCATTAAGTCTAGTCTTTTTACTAGAATTTGAGTTCTGCACCCCACTTTTCTCCTGCTCTGTCAGGGACTCTATTGTGTTTCCTGTCAGGGCAGTCATTGGTGATAGTCACGCACCATCTAATTCTTCTGGTCTCAGGCTGATGGAGTCTCTGGTTTATACGGCCCCGTCTCTTGGGCTAATACTTTCCTTGTTTCTTTGGTATTCATTGTCGTTTGCTCCAGGTGGGTTGGGACCAATTGATGTATCTTAGATGGCCTCTCCCTGGCTGTTAAGACCCCAGACACCACTCACCAAAATGAGATGCAGAACTATTTCTTAATAAACTTTGTTATGCCAATTGACCTAGATGTCCCCTGAAACCAGGGTTCCCAGAACCCAGCCCCTGCTACTCTGTCCCTTGAAGTATATGGTTGTATTCAGGAAACTTCTTAGCTTTTGGTTTAGTCCAGTCATGCTGACTTCCCCTGTAGTGTGTGTTGTCCTTCCCTTCACCTAAGATAATTCTTATCTCCTATCTAGTTAGTGAATACACCTTTCCCTCCCTCCCTACCCTTGTAACCATCAAAGAATATTTTCTTCCATGTTTAAACCTTTTCTGGAGTTCTTATAAAAGTGGTCTTATACAATATTTGTCCTTTTGCGACTAATTTCACTCAGCATATACCTTCCAGATTCATCCAAGTTATAAGATGTGTCACGGATTCATTGTTGTTCTTTATCATTGCATAGTATTCCACTGTGTGAATATATCATAATTTGTTTATCCGTTCATCCATTGATGGGCACCTGGGATGTTTCCATCTTTTTGCTGTTGCGAATAGTGCTGCAATGAACTTGGGTGTGCACGTATCTATTCGTGTGATGGCTCTTATTTCTCTAGGATATATTCCAAGGAGTGGGATTGCTGGATCTTATGGTACTTCTATTTCTAGCTTTTTAAGAAAGCACCAAATCAATTTCCAAAGTGGTTGTACCATTTTATATTCCCACCAACAGTGTATAAGTGTTCCAGTCTCTCCACAACCTCTCCAACATTTATTGTTTTGTGTTTTTTCGTTTAATGCTAACCTTGTTGGGGTGAGATGGTATCTCATTGTAGTTTTGATCCGTATTTCTCTAATGGCTAATGATCATGAGCATTTCTTCATGTGTCTGTTAGCTGCCTGAATATCTTCTTTGGCAAAGTGCCTGTGCATATCCTTTGCCCATTTTTTAACTGGGTTATTTGTATTTCTGTTGTTGAGGCTTTGCAGTATCTTGTAGATTTTAGAGATTAGATGCTGATCGGATTTGTTGTAGCCAAAATTTTTTCCCAGTCCATAGGTTGTCTTTTTACTCTTTAGGTGAAGTCTTTTGATGGGCATAAGTGTTTGATTTTTCAGGAGCTCCCAGTTATCTAGTTTCTCTTCTGGCATTTGTGCATTATTACTTATGGTATGTATTCTGTTAATGCCATGTATTAGGGCCCCTTGTGTTGTCTCTTTTTTTCTTCCATGATCTTTATAGTTTTAGATTTTATATTTAGGTCTTCAATTCATTTTCAGTTAATTTTCGTGCATGGTGTGAAGTCTGGGTCTTGTTTCATTTTTTTTTGCAGGTGGATATCCAGTTATACCAGCGCCATTTGTTAAAGAGACTGTCTTTTCTCCATTTAATGGACTTTGGGCCTTTGTCAAACATCAGCTGCTCATAGGTGGATGAATTTACGTCTGGATTCTCAGTTCTGTTCCATTGGTTTATGTATCCATTGTTGTACAAGTACCAGCCTTTTTTGCCTACCATGGCAGTATAATAGGTTCTAAAATCAGGTAGTATGAGGCCTCCCACTTTGTTCATCTTCTTCAGTAATGCTTTACTTATCCGGTTCCTCTTCCCTTTTCCATATGAAGGTAGTGATTTGTTTCTCCATCTCATTAAAAAATGCCATTGGAATTTGGATCAGGATTGCATTGTATTTGTAGATCGCTTTGGGTAGAATTGACATTTTCACAACGTTGATTCTTCCTATCCATAAGCAAGGTATGTTTTTCCACTTATGCAGGTTTCTTTTGGTTTCTTGCAGTAGTGTCTTGTAGTTATCATTGTATAGGTCTTTTACATCTCTGGTTAGATTTATTCCTAAGTATTTTATCTTCTTGGGGGCTATTGTAAATGGTATTGATTTGGTAATGTCCTCTTCAAAGTTCTCTTTGTTGGTGTAGAGGAATCCAACTGATTTTTTTATCTTTATCTTGTATCCTGATACTTTGCTGAAATCTTCCATTAGCTCCAGTAGTTTTCTTGTGGATTCTTTGGGGTTTTCTGTGTATAAGATCATATTATCTGCAAACAGAGATACTTTTACTTCTTACTTACCAATTTGGATGCCGTTTATTTCTTTTTATAGCCCAATTACTCTGGCTAGGACCTCCAGCACAATGTTGAATAAGTGGTGACAAAGGGCATCTTGTCTGGTTCCCATTCTCATGGGGAATGCTTTCAGACCGTCTCCATTTAGGATAATGTTGGCTGTTGGCTTTGTATAAATGCCCTTAATTATGTTAAGGAATTTCCCCTCTTTTCCTATTTTGCTGAGAGTTTTTTACCATGAATGGATGTTGGACTTTGTTAAATGCCTTTTCTGCATCCATTGATAAGATCATGTGATTCTTGTCTTTTGTTTTATTTATGCAATGGATTACATTGATTTTCTAACAATGAACCATCCCTGCCTACCTGGAATGAATCCCACTTGGTCATAGTGAATTATTTTTTGGATATGTAGTTAAATTCTGTTCGCTAGAATTTTGTTGAGGATTTTTGCGTCAATGTTCTTGAGGGATATTGGTCTGTAATTTTCTTTTTTTTGTGATGTCTTTACCTGGCTTTGGTGTCAGGGTTATGCTGCCTTCATAGAATGAATTTGGGAGTATTCCCTCCTTTTCTATGCTCTGCAATACCTCCAGGGAAACCATCAGGGCCAGGGCATTCTTTTTGTTGGGAGTTTTAAAATTATTTTTTCAATCTCTTCTTTTGTTATAGGTTTATTTAGTTGTTCTACCTTTGTTTGTGTTATTAGGTAGGTAGTGTGTTTCTAAAAATTTGTACATTTCCTCTAGATTTTCAAATTTGTTAGAGTACAATTTTTTCATGGTATTCTGTTATGATTCTTTAATTTCACTTGGGTCTGTTGTGATGTTGCCCATCTCATTTCTTACTGGTTTATCGATTTTGTTGATCTTTTCAAAGAACTAGCTTTTGATCTTGTTAACTCTTTCAATTGTTTTTCTATTCTCTATTTCATTTAATTCTGCTCTAATTTTTATTACTTTCTTCTGGTTCCCAAGGGCTTCTTTTGCTGCTCTCTTTCTACTTGTTCGAGTTGTAGGGTTAATGTTTTGATTTTGTCCCGTTCTTCTTTTTGGATGTGTGCATTTATAGCTATAAATTGACCTCTGAGTACTGCTTTTGCTGTGTCGCAAAGGTTCTGATAGGATATGTTTTCCGTCTCATTTGATTCTGTGAATTTCTTTATGCCATCCTTAATTTCTTTTATAATCCAGTAGTTTTTGAGCAAGGTGTTGTTCAGTGTCCATGTGTTTGATTTTTTTCCCCCTTGCTTTTTCTGTTATTGATTTCTACTTTCATGGCTTTATGGTCACAAAAGATGCTTTGTAATATTTCAGTGCTTTGGATTCTGTTAAGGCTTGCTTTATGGCCTAGCAAGTGGTCTATTCTGGAGAATGCTCCATGTGCATTGGAAAAGAAAGTATACTTGGCTGCTGTAGGGTCAAGTGTTTGGCAGATGTCTGTGAGATCATGTTGGTTGATCGTAGCATTTAGATCTTCTGTGTCTTTATTGAGCTTCTTTCTGGATGTTCTGTCCTTCACCAAAAATGATGTGTTAAAGTCTCCTACTATTATTGTGGAGCTGTCTATCTCTCTGTTCAATTCTGTTAGAGATTGTTTTGTGTATTTTGGAGCCCTGTCATTGGGTGGGTAAATATTTATTATGGTTATGTCTTTCTGGTGTATTGACCCTTTAATCATTATATAGTGTCCTTTCTTATCCTTTGTGGTGGATTTTACTTTAAAGTCTATTTTGTCCGAGATTAAAATTAGCACTCCTGTGCTTTTTTGTGTTGTTTGCTTGATATATTTTTTCCATCCTTTGAGTTTTAATTTGTTCCTTTCATGAAGTCTAAGGTGTGTCTCTTGTAGGCAGCATATAGATGGACTGTGTTTTTTTTTTTTTATCCGTTCTGCCACTCTCTGTTTCTTTATTGGTGCATTTAGTCCATTTCCATTCAGTGTAATTATTTATAGGTATGAGTTTAGGTATGACATCATTTTGATGTCTTTTTTTTTAATGTTGTTGACAGTTTCTTTGCTCCACTTAATTTTCTGTGCTGAGTTGTTTTTCTTTATATATTTTCTTTCCATCTTTTTCATTGTTGTTGATTTTGTATTTGCTGAATCTTTATGTTTTTCTTGTTCTTTTTTCTGATGTGTGGGATTGTTAGTTTCCTTTGTGGATACCTTAATATTTACTCCTATTTTTCTAAGTTTAAACAAGTCTTTTATTCTTTATATAGTTTTAGTGTTTGACTTCCTCTCCATATGAAACATCTATGACTACATTTTTAAGTCTCTCTTTTGTTTTAATGTTGTCATCTTTTACATACTGACTTTTCTGTTTCCCTATTGTCAGTGTTTTAGCTTTGATTTATTTTTGTGACTTCCTTATCTGGGTTGATATCTGGTTGCTCTGTCCTGTGTTCTAGTCTTGGGTTGTTATCTGATGTTATTGATTTTCTAACCAGAGGACTCCATTTAGTATTTATTGTAATTTTGGTTTGGTTTTTGCAAACTCTGGAATTTATCTGGAAAAATTCTGGAATTTATCTGGAAATGCCCTAATTTTGCCATCATATTTTGCTGGATATATAATTCTTGGCTGGCAATTTTTTTTCCTTCAAGGCTTTATATATGTCATCGCATTGCCTTCTTGCCTGCATGGTTTCTGCTAGTAGTCCAAGCTGAGTCTTATTGACTCCTTTGTAGATGACTTTTCTTTTATCCCTAGCCGCTCTTAAAATACTTTCTTTGCAGCCCTGTAAAACAAAATGGGACTAATGAGGCACAGCAGTCCA
>NW_004444084.1:763715-817711 GCF_000243295.1 Trichechus manatus latirostris
TTGCTGTCTCTCTATGGATTCTTGCAGCCAGTTAAATTCATCATTATGCTCTTCTCTAATCTTCTTAAGTTCTGCTATTGCTTTGTCTATGTTCCTTTGCTAGTTCTGCTTTTTGCATCATCTCCTTCTTGATCTCTTGAAGAGTTCTATATATTAATCTTTCGTATTCTACCTCCAGTAATTCCAAGAAGTTCTCTTCCGCTGGAAGATTTCTTGATTCTTTCTTTTGGGAGCTTGCTGAAGCCATCATGGTCTGCCTTTTTATGGGATTTGGTATTGACCATTGTCTCCGAGCCATCAATTAATTATTATATTTGTTAAATTTATGTTTGCTTTCTGTGTCCTAGCTTCTTGTTTTGTTTTGTTTTGATATGCCCAAATAGGCTGCTCAAGTGAGCTAGTTTGATTACTGGCGCCTTTGAAGCTCTAACGTCCTATCACCAGGTGGTTAGATCTGTTACTAGATATGGGAGCCCAGGAGTCTGTTTACTTTTCTTGTCTGGATTCAGCTCAGTTCAGGTGTCCAGATAGTCGGTTACCAAGTGTGTGGTTCAGGCTCTACAGACCTAGATGGGCAGGGGTGATTGGAGTAGGCACAGGTATTTGGCTGCAGTAGGAAATCACATTCTGAGCAATGCACGGGGCTGATGGCTGCCCCTGAGTGTCTGGGAGAAAAATGTGTCCCTGTTCCCTAGAATATGTAGGTGGGTGGGTTTTGCAGCCAGACTATGGACATCCAGTGCTGTTGGCTAAGGACTGGGAGGCACCACTTATTCTTGGACCCCGGTCATGGGTGACTAGGTGGCATGGGTGAAGCCACCAGTCCTCGGTCCCCTGATGTGGGTAGGTGAGGAGGCTACTTAATGGGCAGAGTGATATCAAATGTCACGAACCTGCCAGTCCACCATATAGCTGATACAGTTGAAATTAGGCCTCAGGTATATATCCTCTTGTACCGTGCTAATGAGGACCTACACTGTCGAAATGGGCCCACACAGGTCTATGCAGGGGTGAAAGGCATTTAAAGTCCATGGAACCCTTATGCCTCTGCCTAGGCAAAGGAGCTGTGCCTGCCCTGAGTTCCTGGTTTAGGGGAGCTGGCAGATTATTTTTTCCTGTTTGTTAATTTTTTCCCTCTCCAAGGCCGGGAGAATGGCTCAGGGTGCATGATGGGTCCTACTTCCAGCCCAGGGGACGCGGCAATTGCTGAAGCTGACCTGGGACCCAGTGCAGGGTGGGGAGGGGGTGGGTAAATGGGATAGAGGTTCTTCCCAAAGGGGTTGTTTTTTAATCCGCTCGGTAGGTTAGATGCATATACTTATTTTTGGCCAATTGAGCACCACTTTTCACTGGTTCTGGAGTTTTGAGCCGACTCTCTGCTGTTCAATCTCTCCCCATGTGGAAAACTCATCCTGAGTGCCACTGCTTGCCTCATCATGCACGTCAGCTGATCCAGCCTGCAGGATGCTGGTTCCCACTGGGTCAGTTCTGGCAACTCCTCGCTGCTTCTGAACTCTCCCTCCTGCTGCTGCTCAGTCCGATTCTTCAACTTTGCCTTTGACGTTCAGGGCTCCTGGATTGTCATATATAGTCAATTCACTTGTTTTTTCAGGTCTTTGTTGTAAGAGTGACCACAGAAAGCATCTAACTACACCGCCATCTTGGCCCCACCTCCTAAATTAGTTATTTTGTTAGTTTTCATAATACTGCAATAAGCATTTTTGACTCCACCACACAAAATAAAAGCTAGAACTTTGACAGTAACCTACATTTAATCATATGATTCCCCACCTGTACATGCTTTCTCCAACACTTTCTCCAGAATCAACATCCTGAACTCATGCTCATCATTGCCTTATAAAAACATTGCAAAATATTTATATAAAACAGGTATCACACTGTGGATACTCTTTCAGGACTTCCTTTTTCACAGTTTTATTTTGCTAACATTCATCCATATTGTCACCTATCGCTGTAGTTCATTCCCATGGACTCTAGTGAGTATACTGCAGCTTGTTCTTTCAGTCTTTCTTGGTAAGTTGTCTATATCTGAGACAGTACCTCACTGCTTCATAATGAGTCTTGATATCTGGCCTTCTTCAGAGGTATTTTTGGTTTCTTACTCATATATTTAAATTTTATAATCATATTATCAAAATCCATTAAAAAAAACTATGTTGGAAACAGCATATTATTTAGAGATCTTGGCACCAAGAAACACTTGAAATTTCTTTCCCTACAGAAATTTTAATCACTTGGTATCAGTTGTTTATTGCCGCAATAAAACTGTAAATCAAACTACCTCAAAACTTAAAGACTTAAAACAACAACCATTTATTGTTTTCATAAGTTCATGGGCCGTCTGGATAGTTCTGCTGATCAAGGCTGGGCTTGACTATTCTCAACCGTGTTTGGTCAGGTGTCTGTGGCCAGCTAATGGGTTGACTGGGGCTAGTTGGACTAGGATGAACTCAACTACCAATCTCATCGTCAAGTTGAAAAAGCTTGGACTCGCTCTCATGGAGGTATCAGGAATCCAAAAGGGTCAATGGAAATGCATAAGCACTTTTTCTCACCTCTTGTGTGAAGCTTGTTATTATCCCAAAGGCCAAAGCAAGAGCCCCTAGGAGAGAGGTATACTTAAAAAAAGTGTTGATCCAGAAAGGTTTAAGAAATTGAGACCATTAGTGCAATAATCTACTGCATATTTTTATCATGTATTAGTTCCCATTTACCTTATGCATATGGCAATTAAAAATAACTAATTCCCCAAGGATTTTAGAAATGAATGTTTAATTGTGATGCTTTCTGACAAAGTTGATTCAGGTTCTGGAGATGAGCAAAAATAGAAAATATACAGTCCCTAGCAACACAACTGTAAACCAGCCAATGTGGCCAGTGATGTTTTGATTCATCTAGAATTCACACTTATAGAGAATAGTACAGGTAGTCCCCAATTTACAGCGTATTCAAATATTCAAATTAGCACAACAAACCGCACTTACAACCATCCTTTTTTTTATGATTTGTGCATTTTTTATGTATGCAGGTATTAAAATGTATCAGTAAGTTTTTATGTAATGTTCCCAACCGCCAAAGACAAATAAAATCAGATTTATAAAGATACTGATAATAAAAGACAATAATAATGAAAACTAAAAAGAAATGAAATATTCAACTTAACGTCAGAACCCACTTAAGACAGAATCATCGGAATGGAACCCCGTGGCAAGTCAGGAACTACCTTTACATAATGATCAACATCATTCCAGCCAAAAAGTACATACACATTTATGGACCAACTCCCATAATGCCATAGACTTAAGGGTGTTAAAGCAAAACCCAGTTTAGAGGAATGTTCTTTAATCCCTGGTAGAGTGATATAAAACCATCACTAGAGTCGATAATGTATAACATCAGGAAAATGTGTTGGCTCAAAATTTATTTACACACTAAAATTTGCTTTTCTTTATAAGATTACAATATTCTATGCCTTTATTTCTCCTTAGAATAGAGATTAAGGAGTTACTAATTAGTCTAGAAATTGGCATTTCTGTCCTAGAAAACTCAAAATAATGCTTATGTTCAGAGAAAGTGTTCTTGTTTTAACCTTTAAATAAATTATGAAATAATACTGTGATAACTTTTTGCTAGTATTTTTTATTTTGAACTTGGGTTAACTAGAATCCTGTTCATTCATGCAGTGTTTTTAATAGCAGTTAATTACAACGATTTACTATGTACAGGCATTTTCATTGTTTGCTTTTAAAATTGCTTTACTCCTGACAGCTCTGAAAAGTTAGCAGCAGGAACTATCTTCAGCTGTGGCTTATATAGTGGAATCCCTTCTTATGCTAATTTTGAAGGATGAAACTAATGCTAGATTAAAGGGTAATCACATTACTTCATCTAGTTATGCTTTCCCAAAAATAATGTCATATATAATCTACAAATATTTGTAACATCAAATGTTTTAATGATATTTCTCTATACAGATTTATTCTTTGACATGAAAGTTGGAACTTTAAAGAAAAAGTTAACGGAATGAATCTGGTTTGGAATTTTCTTATATTGTTCAACTTGTGAACAGAATATCAAGTGAATTTCAAAGATTTTTCAATTTTGGGTATTTATATGCATGCATCATCCACACTTACACATTTCTGACAGAGCAAATATATATTACTAATCTCTAAAGATACTGAAAAAGCCTTTGACAAAATATCACACCCGTTTCCAGAAAACAACACTCAAAATAGAAATTAATAGATACTCTCTTAAGATGATAAATATATACATTCTGTATTAGTCCTGAGGCTAGGATTTTGCTAATGGAGAAACACTACAGGTGCTTGCACTAAGATTAGAAACAAGGCAAGGTTGGCCACTATCTCTATCACCCTTCAACTTTATACTAGAGACATTTTTTAATGCAATTTGACAAGAGACATCAATCTAGAGGCATAAGAATTTGAAAAGAAGCAACACTGCCCCTGTCTGTAGATGATATGATTGTGTACTTAGAGAACCTTAGAGAATCAGTGATAAATTAACACGTAAAAACAGGTTATAAAATTAGCATACAGGTTAATTAACATATAGCTTAATACACACAAACAATATCTAATTAGAGAATATAATTGCATAGAGAATGCTATTTACATTAGCAAAAAAAGAAAATGAGATATACAGGAATAAATTTAAAAAGAATTGTGCAAAATTTATAGAAAGGAAACACTACTGACATACATAAAAGTAGATTTGAATAAATGAAGATACACCTTGTTTTTGGATAAGAGTCCTCAGTGTCAGATGTCAGTTCACCCTAGGTTAATTTATATATTTAATATAATTTATAAATTCAATGCAACTCCAAAAATAATGCTAATAACTTTTATAATAGAACTAAACAAGTTAATATCAAACTTCATATGGAAAACTAAGGATGCAAGAATAGCAAAACAAAAACAAAATTTTAAATAGAAAAATCTACTAAGGAGAAGAGCCCTGTCAGACATTAAAATATAAGGCCTCCATAATTCAAACAGTATGGTACAGACATATGACTGTAATTATGGACCAATGGAATAGAATAGGAAGTCTAGAAATAGACTCAAATACATATGGAACTTTAGTATATGTTAAAGATCACTGGAGTGATCACTGGAGTAAAGATGACATTTTTTAATAAATGGTTCTGGGACAACCAAAAAAAAAAATACACTACTAGATAAAAACATGGGCAAATTCCTCCTTAACTTTGGAGTCTAGGGAAAAGTTTTACAGCTATCACTAAAAATCTTTGATTTAATAAAATAAAAGTTTAACAAATTTGACTAAATATAAAAGTTTTTTTTTTTTTTTTTTATTTCTGCTTGTCAAAACACCATTTTAAATATAGTCAAAAGACAACTGAAAAACTGGGAGAAAATATTTGTAACGTATATTACAGATCCAAAAACAAAACAAAACAGAACCAAACCCAAACCAGTTTCTGTTGAATTGATTCTAACTCATGGTGACCCCATGTGTTTCAGAATAGGGCTGTGCTCCATATGGTTTTCAATGACTACGATCTGTTGGAAGTAGATCACCAGGGCTTTCTTCTCAGGCACCTCTGGTTGGATTCGAACTACCAACCTTTTGATTAGTAGCCGAGCACTTAACCATTTGTACCACCTAGATAAAGGATAATATTTATTAACATATACAGCATGCTTTAAAAATGAAGGAGAAAACTTTGATAAAAACCCTGAGAGAATAATGGGTAAATACATAATTTATATTTATATGCTGTATGTCTTATATATATTCATATACATGCATATACATTTATACACATATACATATATATACATGCCTACATACATGCACATATATTCATAATATCTGCATATATCTTTTAAACATATGCAAAGATGTTCAATTTAACTCATGAAAATAGAAATGCAACTTAAAGCTACACTGACATAGCATTTTACCTACTAATTTGGCAAAAATTGACTAACCATACACTCTCTCCTGAGCTATGAAGAAACACCCACTCTCATGTATTGCTGGTGGGGATACAAACTGATACTACTTCCATGAAGAGGAACTTGGCAATATCTAACAAAACTACTTATGCATTTACCTTTCCACCTAGCAGTCTTTGATGTAGGAATTTACCCTGAACATACACTTTCAACAATAATAAACATACAGATGCACAAGGTATTCATTGCAACACTGTAATTCCATAATAACGGAAACATCAGTAATGTCCATATGTAGGAGAGTGGTTGAATAAATTATAGCACATCTATATAGTCAAGTTCTGTGTGCCTGTTTAATAAAGCATAACTAAAATCTCTGTAAACTCTTGATGACTGATTTTCAGAATATATTGTTAAATAAAAAAGCAAGGTGCAAAAGAACAAGGTATACTATCTTTTGTGTAAAGAAGAAAAGAGAATAAGAAAATATGCATGTATTTCCTCATTTGAGTAAAATAAAACACAGAAAGGAACTACCAGAGTTTAATGAGATAGGTTATTTCCACACTATGAGTGAAATTGGGATTGAACGCTTAAAGGGAGTGGGGGTGGAGATGGGAAAGTCTTCTCTTTGAATATACCTTTGGAACCATGTTAATATTTTATATACTAAAAAAAGGCAAAATAAATTACGGAGGGAAACCTGTAAACTGAATACAAGCAGAAACGAATGAAATCTTACTACATATGAATAACATGACCACACTGAGGGAGGTTAAAAAAGATCTAATGAGTAATTTTGAGCCCAATATTTCCTCTCGGTCTAAAGACAAAGAGAACTCTAAACATATTGAACTCTAGTATCTTCTTTTCTCAGAGGCATTGATCAGCAATTTTGAAGCTACTTTCTATTCATTCTATTAATGATCAAATAAAACATGTGGATAATGAGAGCCAGGTTTCTCACTGTTGGATAAGGGAGTTACTGATATGGAAAGAAGGAAGAATGGAATAAACCCTGTGGTGTTGGATTGGAATTTGAGGTATCAGTGAGAGTTGTAAGAGAGATAACTAGATACATCTATTTCCTAGTCCTGTTCTCTGGAAAAGCCTAGAGGCCATGACACTATAGTAGGAATAAGCATACCTAGTGTCTCACAGTTACCGTGGAGTCTGACTCATGTTGACCACCCGTGTGTTAGAGTAGAACTGTTCTTTATAGGGTTTTCGGTGGCTAATTTTTCAGAAGTAGATCACCAGGCCTTTCTTCCAAGATGCCTCTGGGTGAACTTAGACTGCCAGCTTTTCAGTTAACAGCCAAGTGCATTAACAGTTTTTGCCATGCAGGGACTCTGGTGGCTAGATATTTGTTTAAAATTACCATTTTCTACTAAAAGGAACCAAGATTCCTTGGAGAAATGGCTGATTTCAGGGCCAGTGCAGGGAAGTTCAAGATGAGCCTGGGCAATCTTGTAATTGTTGTTGTCAAGTCCCGTCTAATTGATTCCAACTCATAGCGACCCCATGTACCACAGAACAAAGCACTGCCTGGTCCTGCGCCATCCTCACAATCGTTATGCTTGAGCCCACTGTTGCAGCCACTGTGTCAATCCATGTTGTCAAAGGCCTTCCTCTTTTTCACTGACCCTCTACTTCAGCAAGCATGATATCCTTCTCCAGCGACTGGTCCCTCATGATAACATGTCAAAGTATGTCAGACAAAGTCTCAACATCCTTGCTTTTTTGTGTTTTATTTATTAATTACAAAGATTTAAATAATAACTTCAAAGTGGGAAAGCATGCCAGATACCATCTTAACTAAATAATCAAAGATGAATTTACCAGTCATCCATATCTAATTGAGAGCATGAGCTTCCTGATAATGACACACTGAGATGGACACATCATCACTTTTGTGGTATTCCTGCCAAAAATGCATAAACGAGGAAACACCGGGCACACCTAAATTGATGGTAATTGATGGTTATCCTACAAAATCATTGGCCTGTTCTGTTCTCTGCAAAAGACGTCAGTAATATGAAAGAGAAAGACTCAGGAACTGTTTCAGATTAAAAGAGGCTGAAGACACATGACAACTGAATGCAATGTATGTTCTTGGATTTTCATTTACAAAAAATGACATTATTGAGACAATTGAGAATCTGAATAAATTCTCTAACATCCGTAGACTAGATACAGACAGTACCACATCAATGCCAATTACTGATATTAACAATTGTACTATGGTTATGTAAGAGAATCCCTTGCTCTTAGAAAATATGCACTGAAATATTTATGGTTAAAGGGACATCATGTCTACAACTTACTTTGAAATGGTCTGGTATCTTATGTATCTGTATATATACACAGATACACATGCACACATACACTCAGGAAAGAGAGAGAGAGAGACGAGAGAGAGAAGGATAAAACAAATGTTATAAAACATTAAGCATTGGGAAATGTGCAATTTCTTAATTATGTCCAAATATTTTTTAAAAGTGATAGATCCACGCATATGTACGTATATATTTGTCTCATTGTTCATCAATATCTTTAATGAATTAATAGTATAAATCAATCCTCAATTTAACATTGCATGAAGTGAGGAAACTATATAATTATAATAGCTGTGATAGCTATTTACTGATGACCAGAAATACTAAATTGAAGAATGGGATTTTGGTAAGGCCCGATTTAAGTGACACCCCAGATCCTGGCCTTTTTCTACTTTTAGAGTTAAAGGATTTTGTATAAGTGGGTAGTGTTGTTGTTTCCCGAGAAGTTCTGTCTGCTAACCAAACCAAACCAAACCAAATCCATTGCCATCCAGTCGATTCCAACTCATAGTGACTCTCTAGGACAGAGTAGAACTGCCCTGTGGGGTTTCCAAGGCTATAATCTTTACAGAGGCAGACTGCCACATCTTTCTCTGGCAGAGCGGCTGGTGGGTTCAAATCACCAGCTTTTCTGTTAGCAGCCAGGCACTTTTAACCACTGTAACACCAGGGCTCCTTTCTGCCTACTAAAGCCATACGGTTTTCATCAGAGACAACCACTGGGCATTAACTACCCTCTACCTCCGATGATTCATCACTAAAAGGCCCTTTCTGCCCATACATGCACAGCTCTTTGGAGATCATACACTTTAGTCAATCATAATCTGGTCCAAGGATTAGTACCTTTTCTGACAAATTTCCAAAGTGTTTATGTTGTTGCTGTGTTGGAAGCCTAAGAGAAATATTCAGATTATACTTTGGATTCATCCTCACTTTGGAAATGAAGCACAGGCTGTGCACAATGAAATCTTGAGGCATCTTTTTAAATGTTTAACTGCAAAATCTACATGAGGAAAGGAATTCACAGTAAAAGAAGTAAGTCATCACTGGCATTTGATTGTACTTTAAATTATATTCCCTCATCTGGGGTTCACCATGTGCCCACTGCCAAGCAGAAAATAGTCAGACACAAAGCAGTTTGGTAGTAAATTACAGAAAATCTGGAGGCAGACAGACTTGGGTTCCAGTCTTGGTTCCATACTTAATTCCTGTGAATCAGTTTCTTCATCTCTGAAATGGAGATACTGCTCTCCATTACAAAGGGTATTGGGTATGATTTAACAAGATAATCTAAAAATGCTCAGTGTCACTGTTACTGGTATTACATCATCTTTCTAAATTGAGAAATGATACAACCGAAATAGTTGCTTTCCAATCTCATAAATTGAAAACGGTAACATTGAAAAAGAAACTTCCTCTTTAATGTGTTAACATTTAAATGGGTGATAACATATGATTCTCTTTCATTTGATTCACATTTCCTTGCCAGTTTCACACAGATAATTTTCTCTCCCATGAAATCTTATTAACATTATTCCCAGGAAACAACCAACGAAAAAAAGCAAGGGCACTTTTATTAAATCAGGTTTAATATATTTTCCTTATCTGCCGTTGCTGCAGATGCTAGGTGAGCATAACTGCTCTATGTATTCAAAATCTTTTAGTTGAGCAAAGCAAGGAGTCTGCAGGGAATTCAAGGCTAGAAATTCATTTAGTTTTAGTTAGTTCACAGACATGAGCGGAAGCCTTTTATCCTTCAAAATATCTATAATTTTTTGTTTTTCTACTTAAACCTAATATTGCTTAGAATTATCCTAGATTGCTAAAGGAAACAATGTACCTAGCTGACCTCTTTGTTTTCTTCCAGTCTCGTATCTCACTAATGGGAAATAAGGAGATTTCATACAGTACATTTGGTAATACTTTGAATGGATTTTAAGCATGTGTATGTGTGTGCTTGTGTGTGTGTAATTTTATTAAATTCCAATAAAAACATTTTTAAAGCTGAAGTACCCTTGCTTCTTTTTTAATATATACGAAAACAGGAAAAATTGATTAGTATACTTTACAACTGAGTGTTTTAATATAGTCAGAACAATGACTCAATCCATTAGTAAACATATTGCAGGTATCTGCTACTTGAAAAGAAATGAATTTCAAATGTAATTGAGAAACACTAAAAGGCCTTGTTTGATCATACTTCAAAACAATCTGTCACATTCCGCAGAATGTCAACCTACAGAAATATCTCCTTCAGTTTAAGGCATGTTGTCTCTAGATAAATGTTCTAAACTATGCATGTAATCATAGGAGTTGACATGGCACTAATAGACACATTTCATTTCATTTACAATACACTTGTAGATTCAGCAGATACCTGTGGACAAGATAAACTGAATGACAGAATCCTTGCCTTCCAAGTCTTGGGATGAGACATATCATCTTTGTACCTCGCTCACCCCTGGCCACCAGCACCTAGCGCAATGCCTGGCCCGTACATGATCCTCAATAACTATTGAAAGAATTGAAAAATACAACTTAGGGTGGAAGAGTATTTGAAAAGTAGAAACAAAATTTTTTCTGGAATTTGGTGGTATAATTACTTTGCTTCAAGACTTCAAGAAAGAGAAATATTGGAGCTAGTAGAATTTGATCATAGGAACCACGTAAATTCCATCTAGGATCAATCAGTGGCGTTGATTGAGCCCAGAATTTTATACAGTAACACCAATGGATTTTTTTTTTAATAGCACTACCCTCTGAGATATGCTTCCAAACATGTTCAAAATATCTCAGCATTCCTTTATAAACTTTTCAGAATATAATAGGTATTAATTTATCCAGACACTTTCTTTATCTTTGGGTGTTATTTCAAGGAGTTTATTGTCTTTAGATTTTACAATACCAGACCCAGTGTAGATCTCTGAAGGAAGTTCATTGTTAACACATCTTTATCCATTGAAGAACCTGATCGTTTCTAACCTCTATGACTGATTATATATGACAAAACACTATTCAATTCAATGTGGGTTATTTAAAATGCATTTTTATGTTTTTGTCATAGGACCCTAGAGAAAGGAAGTTTGGTGACCTTAACAAACATGGCTAATAATTCCTGTCAGGGTATATCAACAACTAGAAGATGAGGAAGGTTTGGTGTTCCTCTGCAAAAGTCAGTGTTTCCCCCGATCTTTAGTAGGCCACGCGGTGGCTTCATTTCTTCCTCCTCCTTCTTCTCCTCCTCCTCTCCCAGTCTGGTTATTTTATCTAGAATTTTTTGACGAATTCAGATATTTGCATTTCTACCCTTCACTCAAGGGGCCTGGGTGGCACAAGCAGTTTGCAGTTGGCTGCTAACCTAAGGGTTGGCAGTTCGAACCTGCCCAGCAGCTCCACAGAAGAAAGGCTTGGTGAACTGCTTCCAAAAAGATTATAGCCAGGAATACCCAATGGAGCAGTCCCACTCTGCAAAAGATGAAGTCACCATGTGTAGATGGCAGCCAACAAGAACAACAACCTTTCATTCACTAATTTAAGTGACATTTTTCTTTCTTTTGTGTGTATGTTTTCTTTTTCCTTTACTTTTGTTTTGCCTTAAGTGCCACTAGGACAAAAGCTGGCAAGTGAGAAACTACAAAACCACTACAGCATCTATGACGTAATTTCTTTTTTTTTTTTTTTTTGGCTTTGGCTATATTTATTTTTTCCTTTTTAATTGTGCTTTAAGTGAAAGTTTGCAATTCAAGTTAGTCTCTCATACAAAAATCTATACATACACTGTTATGTTATGTGACCCTAGCTGCTTTCCCTATACTGTCACAGCACACTCCTCCTTTCCACCACAGGTTTCCCATATCCATTCAACCAGCTCCTGACCCTCTCTGCCTCCTGTCTCGTGTCTGGACAGGAGCTGTCCATTTAGTCTCACATGTCTACTTGAGCTAAGAGGCACACTCTTCACAAGTATCATTTTATGTCCAATAGTCCAGTCTAATCTTTGAAGAGTTGGCTTTGGAAACGGTTTCAGTTCTGGGCTAACAGAGAGTCTGGGGTACATGTCTTCTGGCATCCCTCCAGTCTCAAACAAACCACCAAGTCTGGTCTTTTTACTAGAATTTGAGTTCTGCACCCCACTTTTCTCCTGCTCCTTCAGGAACTCTCTGTTGTGTTCCCTGTCAGGGCGGTCATTGATGGTAGCCAGGCACCATCTAGCTCTTCTGGTCTCCAGTTGATGAAGTCGCAGGTTTATGTGTCCCTTTCTGTCTCTTGGGCTAATACCTTCCTTGTGTCCATGGTGTTCTTCATTCTCCTTTACTCCAGGTGGGTTGGGACCAATTGATGGATCTTAGATGGCCGCTCACTAGCTTTTAAGACTCCAGATGCCACTCACCAAAGTAGGATGCAGAACATTTTCTTAATAAACTTTGTTATGTCGCTTGACCTAGATGTCCCCTGAAACCATGGACCCCAGACCCCTGCCCCTACTACTGTGTCCCTCGAAGAGTTTGGTTGTATTCAGGAAACTTCTTAGCTTTGGTTTAGTCCAGTTGTGCTGACTTCCCCTATAGTGTATGCTGTTAAGTGACATTTTTCTGATCTCTTCAGGATTTCTTAAGTATATGCTAAAGATCATTTAGGACAGAATAAAAAGTCTCTAGCACTTTAACAAAATTTTGTTCCAGCAAATGTATAAGGTGTAATATATAGAGGAGACAATGCTTATATTTTCAAATGATTTGAGGATAGTTTTTCACACTTTTAATGAAGAAGGTGGGGCAAAGAATTATAAAAAACATTAAAAATGATTTTACCTAGAGGTTGGATTTTGAGTATCTACTACCATATTGAAATTAAGTAGTGACTAATAATTAAGAATCTTCCCTTGCAAGTTTATTTTTTGACAAATTTTTAAAAACCAACTCTATATTAAGAAGTCTTCTATTCTTATTTTATTTATATTTCTTGGCTTGGAGTCCTTAGGTAAATTCTTTATAAAAAGTAAATGTTTATAAGTAGTTTAAAATCCCATGCTCCATAATGAGATTTTTTTTTCCACTCATCATTGTTGTTGTTAGTTTCTGTTGAGTTTATTTTAACTCATGACTACCTCACGCATGCAGAGTAGAACTGCTCCATTGGATTTTCAAGGCTGTGACCTTTCAGAAGCAGATCACTCTGCCTTCCAATGTGCCTCTGGGTGGATTCGAACTGCCAGCCTTTCAGGTAGTAGTCGAGGGCTTAACCATTTCTGCCACCCAGGATCTCTGAGAGGTTTTTTTATAGTGCTAAAACTTTTCCAGAAAATCAAAACACCTACTAAGGCATGGAGTTACAGCAATAGTTTATTAAAGCTGAATAAGTTAAGGAAATATTTATATGAAGTCTAGAATAGAAATAGTGCTCCAGTGGTTGTATATTACATTAACTTCAGGTGCTGTTAGAGAGAGAACAATTGTGTATTGCTTCAGTTTAAAGTCAAAATCAGAATATGCACATGTACAGCATTTAAAGAATTAAATTTGGTCCAGAGTAGCACCTCTGTATAGAGTGATGTCATCTCTTTCTCATTGTTTCTTTCCCTTCCTCCAGTTCACTTCTCAATATGCCTCTTTTACTTCATAGACACAATATTCAAAATGTTTTGTAATCCAAAATTAGCTTCAATTACAGAAAACGTTTATGGACTTTATGGACCTTTGGAATATCTTAAGTGAATCTGAGTCTCTGCCTGTGAGGAGGTGTCATGAATGCATCTACCTGCCTTTTGGAAAGGATAGTTACATAATTGTTCCCATGTGCTTTTGAAGTCCATTAGACATCTGTCTAAACACACTGGAGTTATAATTCATACAGTATGCTTAACAACATTTCCATTGGACTGCTT
Organism: Trichechus manatus latirostris; assembly: GCF_000243295.1. Taxonomy (NCBI): domain Eukaryota; kingdom Metazoa; phylum Chordata; class Mammalia; order Sirenia; family Trichechidae; genus Trichechus; species Trichechus manatus. The sequence goes on from NW_004444084.1 coordinate 777,914, forward strand.
TGTAACCCTAGTCAGGATATTTATCACATGGTGATTTAATAAATAAATCCAACGCAGTCAGTTTTAGGTGATGTCTGTGAAGGGTTTGATCTCAATGAGAAGGGATACATTGTAAAAGCAACATTATTCCATTTTCTGTCTTATAAACACACTGTAAAATTGACCATGAAGGGCATATTTTGGATGTTATAGATGTGTTTGTACTTACATCACTTACTTCATGTTGAAGATCACAAAGTCATGACTTGCATGGAGTAGGCTTACAGTGAAGGCTTTGAAGCCAGGCAGGCTGAAGCCCAAATCCAGACTTTACCACTTACTGTAAAACCCTGAGTGACTTACTCACATTTTCTGATCTTGCCCACATCTTAGTTAGAGTTTTACCTCTTTCTCCTTTCATTAGTCCTCCACTCCCCTCCTCCATTACCTTTTTTGTAAATAATATTTTATTGTGTTTTTGGTGAAAGTTTATTTAGCAAGTTACATTCCCCTTTGACAGTTTCCATGCAAATTGATCAATGACATTAGTTACATTTTCACATTGTGTCAATATTCTCATTAATTGTGTTCTGGTTATACCATTTCCGGAACCCTGTTGCCCCCTTCTCTTCTCATCTTTGCTTTAGAGTAAATGTTGACTTTTTGGACTCATACCTTTTTTTTTTTAGTGGAGCACTGATCTAATGGGTAATATCCTTTATTTTGTATGTCACTCTGTTTTTCTGTAAAAAGGAGATCTTAGGGGATAGTTTCGATTCAAGGTTTAAAGAGTGTCTCAGGGCAATAGTCTCAGGGAGTCCTCTGGTGTTAGTGGTTCAGTTAATCTGGCCATTTTTATGAATTTGAGTTTTGTTTTGCATTTTTCTTCCATTCTAATTAGGATCATCTATTGTGGCCCCGGTCAGATTGGCCACTGGTGGTAGCTGGACACCATCTAGTTCTTCTGGTTTCAGGGTAGTTGAGGTCGTGTCATGTAGGCTATCAGCCTTGTAGACTTGTTTCTTCTCTGTGATTTTGGTTACCTTCTTACTCTTTTGCTCTTGACAAGTAGAGACCAATAGTTGTATCTTAATGGCCACTCATAAGCTGTTAAGACCCCAAATGATACTCACTTAACTAGGAATGTAGAATATGAACTTTGTGAACTACATTATGCCAATTGACTGAGTTGTCCCATAAGACTAATGTCCTAATCCTTCAAACCTAGAAAACCAGTCTTGCAAGGTGTTTGGTTATGCCTGAGAAGTAGCTGTAATTGTGTCTTGTATGAATATATTGACTGAGGAAACGTATCTGTGCTTACACATACATATAGATACTTCTATTTGTGCCCACTTATGTGTACACCTGTACTACCTGTATACCTATATGCCTATACACAAACATATGTGAGCATATACTCGTTTTTTGGTCATTGTTGGTGTTGTTGCCAAATTATATATGCCAATTTCTTTAGTACAAGCCTCCTTTTCTCTTGAGCAATTCTTAGTTAACTCATTTACTCTGGTCATGCTATGCTCACTACACCCACTTTCAGTGTCACTTTTCCTGTAACCAAAAATAAGAAATATTTATGATCTAGAGCATGTCTCCCCCTCTGTTCCCTCCATCCCTGGTAACCACCATTGAACATTGGTCTCTTTATATATGTCTATTCTTGTCTTCTTATAGAAGAGGGATCATACAACATTTGTCCTTATGTGCTTGATTTATTTTACTTAGCATTATGCCGTCCAGGTCCATTTACATTATAATATGTTTCGCAGACTCGTCGTTGTTCTTTCTGGTTGTGTAGTATTCCATTGTATGTATGTACCACATTTTACTTATTCGTTCATCCACTGATGGGTATTTCAACTGTTTCCTTTTTTTTTTTCTCCTATTGTGAATAAAGTTGAAATGAGCATAGGAATGCATATGTCTGTTCGTGTCACTACTTTTAGGTTTCTAGGGTATATCCCTAGGACGGGGATTGCTGGATCTGAGGGTAATTATGTTTCTAGTTTTTTGAGGAAGTATCATGTCATTTTCCACAGTGGTTATACCATTTTACATTCCCACTAGTAATGGATAAGTATTCCAATCTCCCCACATCCTCTCCAACATTTGCTTTTTGTTTGTTCATTTGTTTTCAATGCCTTTTTAGCCAGGGTGAGGTGGTATCTCACTGTAATTTTAATTGGCATCATTCTAATGGCTAATGATCATGAACATCTTCTCATGTGCTGGTTGGCTGCTTGCCATTGCCTTTTGAAGCAACATAGATTTTTTGATGGGGCTAGGGTTAATAATAGGAGAAAAAAAAAGTCCTCTCTAATTTTAAGTTTGAAGAAACTGACTTGGTGATGTTCCTGGGATCACATCTGATTATTAATTATTGCAGAACCCCCATTCATTACTCTTTCTCCTCTACTGCTTTTTCAAGTAAAATCTCTCTTTCTCTCTTTCTCTGTTACACACACACACACACACACACACACATCTAAAACAGCATAAGGAAAGATGGAATCATTAAAGGACTCTCTGAGAGGTGTCGTGTTTTACCTTAATATTGATGATACTGTGGGAGCCTATTGCCTGAGAACGTATATGTATAGAAAGGTCTCAAAATTTTTAGCTGGGAGAAATCCACCTTCCATGACCCAACAGCCTGTCCAGCACCCTCATTCTGTACTATTTAGCAGCATAATTGAATGGATGACTGTTAGTCCTTTTCAAAACTTGAAGCCTGGGGCAATTGCTCTAGTTAGCTGGATCTCAGGGGAGGCTTCTTATAAAGTATGTATATGAACAAAAATCATGGAGGTTCAAAATTACAAGGTTTATTTGTTGTTGTTCAAGAAGAAAGGTATTCACTAAGTTGAGTAAGAACATGTGGGAGGTAAAATTAATAGCACGGATGGATGCCGTATATTTGTACTTCTGGAGAAAGCCGCATATTTGGTCAGCAAGTTCATTAACATATCTCTGTGGATAATGGTGGTTAATCTGATTGAAGGCATTTTTGTTTTCTTCCCTTAATATGAATTTTCAAACATGCCCCCTTGTCCGCAGGATTTACTTTTCTTTTATTGCAGCCATTTAGAGGATGTTTAGAGTTAACATCTCTTTGTATGTCAATTCTCAATTGGTTAGGGCTGCAGTGAATTGAGGATTTAAGTGTGTGGATAAGCATATTTAATTAATATAGGTTGTTATTTCTAATGCTGGTATTCTGATGTATTGAGGTGCCACCTGGATATTTTTGCAGTCTAACCACAACATTGGTTATGTAGTTTCACATACTTTATTTGAATTCAGAGAAATCATTCTATTAGTCAGAGTCAGGGGGCAGGGGGATGCACAGAGCCAGATCAGATGATAGAATGGGAGAGAACAGACGGAGGAATTTGCCTTTTCTGTGGCCATGAAGAACAACAGGGATGACAAACATCCCAGGAATAATTGGCCCAAAGTTCTAGCTTGAATTCTGTTTTGAAGATATTTGTTTCCATGTGGCAGAGAGGAACATGGGGTGCTGTCTGGGAACAGGACCATATTCACTGTTGGGAATAGAGCAGCAGTCCCCACCCCTTATTCCCAGTTCCAATCAAAATTTCATTGAAAATCTTTTATCTGTTTTTTTCCAGTCTTACAAAAGTTTAGCTTTGATTAGAGCTTTTAGTCTGAATTACAAAAAAAAAAAATTCTACAAAACATGATAAAATATGAAACAGAAAAGAGAGATATAGACAAGCCTGGTGGCACAGCAGTTAAGAGCTTGGCTACTAACCAAAAGGTCAACAGTTCAAATCTACCAGCCGCTCCTTGGAAACCCTATGGGGCAGTTCTACTCTGTCCTATAAGGTCACTATGAGTCAGAATCCACTCGACTTCAATGGGTGTTTCTTGTTTTTTGTTTTTTTGGTTTAATTTATAATAGGAGAGGTCAGTAGTTACTTGAACTTTAGCATGGTGCATAAGTAGTTTCAACACACCAGAAAATTTTAATTTAAAATGCGTTTAAAAATATACACATGGATACACCATATGGGAAATGTGGTTCCTGGAACAGGCTTGGCACGTAGTAGGTTTGCTCATTCTTCTAACAAGTAGGTATTGAACATTTATTGCTCTGCTAATAAGCTGAACATGCTGAACTGTGTACATGAATGTCCACCAATGAGCCAGTCAGAAATCCCCTTGGCTGCCAGCCTCTGTAGGAGCCCTAGTGGTGCAGTGGTTAATTACTTGTCTGCTAACTGAAAGGTCGGCAGTTCGAACCCACCAGCTGCTGTGCAGGAAAAAGATTTGGCAGTCTGCTTCTGTAAAGATTTACAGCCTTGGCAACCCTATAGGGCAGTTCTTTTTTTTTTTTTTTTGGCCAGCCTGTGCAGAATTTAGCCACGAACAGTAGGATTATGTCTGAATTAGCAACCCAGAGTCGTTCTTTCAGCCCGTCCCACCCCAGCACTGGGAGATAACAGTCATATCTCTTCTATGCTCATCCCACTCAGATGGGCGTCCAAGTCCAAGTCATTATAAACAGGACTGTTCTCCAAGCCTCTGAACCAGCCACCTGGTCCAGAGAGCCACGCTCACCTGGTCTTTAAAACCAGTTACTGTTGAGTTGATGCCACCTGGTCTTTGTTGTTTTTGGGTTCCGTCAAGTCAATTCTGACTCACAGTGACCCCTTGTAACACTAGTAGAACTGCCCCATAGGGTTTTCTTGGCCGTAATCTTTACAGAAGCAAATTGCCAGGTCTTTCTCCCCAGAGCTGCTGGGTGGGTTCGAACCTTCAACCTTTCGGTTAGCAGCCAAGTGTTTAACCGTTGTACCACCCAGGGCTCCTGCCTGATTTTTAACCAAAACCCGCTACTGTGGAGTCAATTCCAACTCATAGCGACCCCATAGGGTTTCCAAGGCTGTAAATCTCTATGAAAGAAAATTGCTGCATCTTTCTCCCGAGGAGCTGCTGGTGGCTTCAAACTGCTGCTCTTTCAGTCAGCAGCTGAATGTTTAACCATTGCACCACCAGGGTTCCTACTTGATCTTTAGAAGGTAGTAAAACCTAGCCCTGGGTGGTTCAAATGGTTTACGCACTCAACTGGGAAGCTTCAAGGTTTGAAGCACCTCAGAAGAAAGGACTGGTGATCTACTTCTGAAAAAACAGCCATTGAAAACTTATGGACATGGTTTACTGGTGTAAAACCTGGCCCAGGGAGGAGGTAGGAGGAAGCAAGTGGATCAGACTATAATCATCCTGCACTTTTAAGTTCTGAAAGGATGCAATTAAGCCTAAGTGTACTTGCACACCTGAAGCCTCTGATTTTGGCAAAACTCAGATCTAGAAGTAAAGCTGCCAGGATCCAGTCAGAATGTGAGTTATTAATATATTGGATGTGTGGAGTCCTTTGCAGCTTTCACATTGTATGAAAGCCCCCACTAGTCGGTGTTTGGAGATGATGCAATGCCTTTATGACACAGAAACAAACGGCAAGCAGGTAAACTCAAATTAAGGTTTAGCCTATTGTCCTTCAAATGCCATTTTTTCTGAGGTCTCTCCTTGGGCTCTCACCCATTTAGGCCAATCTATTACATGGGCTAAATCTCCCCTACAGTGAAATGACAACTGGTATTCAAAATGATTTATGTTCAAACCAAACTTGTATTTAGCACCTTCTGGGTGTTAGGCACTTTGCTAAGGGGTAGGGAAAATAAAGATGTATAAGCTAGAATCCCTGTTCCCATTTTAGTAGAAGAGACAAATAAATGTCAGAGGGGTGCTATCCTGGAAAGGGACTAAGTGCCCTGGAGCACAGGGAGAAATTGGTGAATCAAAATGATACAGTACCAGAGTATTCAGGGAGGAAGGCTCCTCACGCTCAGTCTTGAAGGATTAGTTGTAGTTGCTTAGGCAAAGAGGGTTTCAGAAAGAAAAAAAAAAGCATAGCATATGGGAAACTGCTATAAAATGGGAATTATTATGATGTAAATTGGAAAGTCTCAATTAATTAAAGAACTAGATTTAAATTAACTAGCCCTAAAATAAGAACAGTCCTTCAGCAATCTAGAGCTAAAATGTTACGGGAAATATTCACCTGGGAGAGGGCATGTTTTACTTGTAAAGAGGTATTTTGTGCCTAGTTTATCATACAATGTAAAATAAATGTGTTAAAGACCATTAAGAATCCTGTGCTAATGATAGTGCCGACAGTTATAAGAAAAAGTAAGGTCTTTATTTTTTAGTAAAAGATGGATTTATCTAAATACTGCGTTTATGAATGTCTAGGATTCATATTTGCTCAGAATGTCAGGCTTTTTGAAGAACACGTTAATAAAATTTCAGAAGCACAAGTTGTTTTACAGCTACTCTGAAACTCCCTAGCTCCAAACTTGCCTTTTTGCCGTTGAAATGCTTTTTAGACAGATTTATTGAGATATAATTTATATGCAGTGAAATTCACCATTTTTCGGTCTACATGTCAATGAGTTTTGACAAATGTGAACAACTGTGTAGCCACCAACGAAATCAAGATCTAGAACACTTTTCATGACCTGATTCTCCTCTGTAGTCCATGCTTTTCCCCTTTCCCTTTGCTCTCACAATTACTTATAAGTTTTCTGTCTCTATGGTTTTGCTTTGTCATGAAGGTCATACAAATGGAAGCACGCATTACGTACCCTTTTGCATCTGGCTTCTCTCACTTAGCATAAGTCTTTGCAGATTCATCCATGTTGTTGCGTGTATTAGCAATTAATTTGTTTTTATTACCAAGTGGTTTTTCATTGTATGGAGATTCTGTAATTTGTTTCTTCATTCAAATGCCCATGGGCATTTGGATTTTTCCAGATTTTAGCTATTACGAACAAAGTTGCTATGAACATTTGTATACAGGTCTGTGTTGCCATTCCCTTGACATGTGGAAAATGCACATTTAACTTTATATAAAACTTCCAAAGTGTTTTCCAAAGTTGCTGTTCCTTTATGCATTCCCACAAACATTGTATCAGAGTTCCAGATGCTCCACATCTTTGCCAGCATTTGGTATTGTTAGGTGTTGATGCTGTTGTTTAATTTTAGCCATTCTAGTAGCTGTGTCTTAATCTTTATTGTATCATAGGTATATTATTAATCTTTATTGTATGATAAACTTATAATATTTAATTATGAGTTGGAATCAACTCGACGGCAACAGGTTTGGTTTTGGAGTCCTGGTGGCGCCATGGTCAAGAGCTTGGCTGCTAACCAAAATGTCAGCAGTTCAAATCCACCAACTTCTGCTTGGAAACCCTGTAGGGCAGTTCTACTCAGTCCTATAGGGTCATTATGAGTCAAAATCGACTTGATGGCAGTGGGTTAATGACCAATGATAATGAGCATCTTTTCATGTGCTTACGTCCTATTTGTACCTCTTCTTTGGAAACAGTCTATTCAAAGCTTTTGCCCGTCTTTTAATGGGTTGTTTTTCTTATTATTGAATCGTAAAAATGGTTTTATTGTATATTTGGATAGACGTCCTTTATTAGATATACATTTTGCAAATAATTTCTCCCAGGAGGCTAAAGTTTATCTTTTTCGGTTTCTTAACAGTGCTTTTTTGTAGAATTTTTAATTTGGGTGAGGTCTAATTTATCAATTTTTTTCTTTTACGATTCACGCAAGAAATCTTTGCCTGATCTTTGTCGCAAAGATTTTCTCCTATATTTTCTTCTAGAAATTTTATAGTTTTAGGTTTTACATTTAGATTATGATCCATTTCGAGTTAATATTTTTGTATGGTGCAAGGTATGAGTCCAAGTACTTTTTGTGTGTGTGGATTGCCTGTTGTTCCAATACCATTTGTTGAAAAGACTAGTCTTTCTGCATTGAATTACTTTTACATCTTTGTCGAACATCAATTAACCCTATATGTGTGGGTCTATTTCCGGACCTTCTGTTGTGTTCCATAGGTGTATATGGCTATGTTTATGTTAATACCAAATTATCTTGATTACTGTAGCTTTGTAATAAGTCTTGAAATCAGGTATTGTAAGACTCCCAGGATATTTTGCTTTTTCAAAGTCATTTTAACTATCTTAAGTACTTTGCTTTTAATTATAAATAATAGAATCAAGTGGTCAATTTTTACCCCGCCCCCCCCCAAAAAAAAAAATGCCTGCTGGTTTTGATCAAGATTGCTTTATTGCTTTGGTTATGGCATCTGAGCAATATTGGGTTTTCAAACCCAAAGTTCTTCAATTTTTTTCCTCAGCATTGCATAGTTTTATGCATACAAATCTTGCACATTTTTTGTTAGCTTCATCCTCAAGAACTTTGTGTTTTTTGATGATAATGGAAGTTTAAAAATTAATTTTTATTTTCATTTCTGGAACATAAAAATGCAATTGATTTTTGTATGAAATTACAATTTTAAGCTTTTTATTGAAAAGTAAATATGGAAAGAAATAATTGTTTTAAAATTCTTTTTTGTGTGTTTTCTTCAAATCTTTATTGAGGAATAAGTAACATAAAATACACTTCACCAACTTTTAGTAGACACTAGGATGACTTTTTTTCCCCTTGATTCTCTTCCTGCATGCCCTGGTAACCACAAATCTTCAATGGATTTACTCATTCCAGATATTTCATATATGTGGGACCATGCAATATTTGTCATTTTAATCTTATCTGGCTTATTTCACTTAGCATAATGCTTTGAAGGTTCATCCATATGGTGGCATGTATCAGAATTTTATTTTTCTTTATAGCTGAATAATACTCCATTACATATATATACCACAATTTTTTATCCATTTACCTATAGATGGGCACTTGGATTGTTCTACATTTTAGCTATTGTGAATAAAGCTGCAATGAACACTGGTGTCCATGTGCTTTTTTGAGTCGCTGCTTTTAATTTCCTGTATATATACCTAGGAGTGGAATTGCTGGTTCATATGGTATTTCTATGTTTAACATTTTTTAGAAACCACCAAACTGTTTTCCATGACGACTGCAACATTTTACCTTCCCACCAGTAGTGTACCAGTGTTATGATTTCTCCACAGCCTCCACAACACTTGCTGTTTTCCTTTTTTTAAAATTTTTATGATAGCCATACTAGTGGGTGTGAAGTGGTATCTCATTATGGTTTTTTGCTGCATTTCCCTGATGATTAATGATGTCAGCATCTTTTCTTGTACTTATTGGCCATTTCTGCATCTTCTTTGGAGAAATGTCTATTCATGCCTGTTTTCCAAAGCCACCAGAAGGAATGAAATAACTAAGATTAGAGCAGAGATAAATGAAATAGAGAAGAGAAGAACAAGAGAGAGAATCAACAAAACCAAAAGTTGGTTTTCTGAAAAAGTCAACAAAATGGACAAACCCTTCGCTACACTTACAAAGAAAAAAAGAGAGAAGGAGATAATAACTGAAATCAGAAAGAAAAGCAGCACATTACTACTAACCTTGCAGAAATTGAAAGGATTATGAGAAAATAAAATGCAGTTTTCGATAACACAAATTTTCTTAGAAACAACTGTTCTGCTTTATCAGAAAGAGTGTTTAATAAGACGTGATAATTATATGTCCACTGTCATCGAGTCGATTCTGACTCATAGTGACCCTATAGAACAGAGTAGAACAGCCTCATAGGGTTTCCAAGGCTGTAAATCTTTATGGAAGCAGGCTGCCATATCTTTCTCCTGAAGAGCGGGCTAGTAGGTTCAAACCGCTGACCTTTCAGTTAATAGCCGAGGGCTTAACTACTGTGCCACCAGTTGGAATACCACTCAAACAAAAACATTTTCCAGGGTAATACATAATTAACTAGAATGAATATCCTTTTAGAATCTGAAAGTGGTGATAATAGAGAATTTTATTTTATTTTAGACTTCTAGATCATAAGCAGAACAAACAACACATTTTTCTCCAGATAACTCCCTCCAGTCACCATTCCTGATCCTCTCTCTATCAGAAAATTTGAGGTGAAAAATCTCTGGTTAAAACCAAGTTGACCTCAGAGTGGGCAGGCTGGAGAAAAGAGGAAAATGAACTCAGAAGGCAAACAGACCTGAGGTTTGAATCTGCACTCTTTCTCTCACATTACTGGGTAACCTTAGAAAAGTTAAGTCTTTTCTCTGAGCCGTAAGTTCTTCTGCTGTAAAAGGGGCAATGACACTTCTTCCTCAGGGTTTTGTGAGATTAAATGAGGCAATAGAGATGAAGCACTTAGCGTGACTTCTGGTGCATAGTCAGTACTCAACAAAGGTCAGTTTTCTTTATTTCCCTTCCCTTGGTGAATGCCCAGACAATAATTAACTGTGCCAATAAGGGCATTGCTCCATATTAAGGATTCTGTCATTGTACAGCATAGGTCAAGGATATAGAAAAGTCACAACCTTGGATATACGATGAATTTATATTTGTAGATTATCTGACATGTATATTCCATTTCTTAAATCTTAGGTAAAAAGAGCTATCAGTTTTCGGGTAACAGGAATTTGGCAATTTTGTATTATATCGTAGATTAATCTTTTACCTTTGAGGAAGGTGAATCTTCTAGTTTGGCTTGTTGATTTTTGCTTTTTATTAGGCATGTTATTTTAAAAGGCAAAAAAAGGGAAAAATTTAAATGAGAGATAGAAAATACTCTCAGTGTTTTTATTTTTATGGGTTTTTTTTTTTTTCTCTTGAATAAAGGAAGCACAGCCAAATGAAGAGAGCAGAGTGAAGAAATACCATCTCTATGGCAACGGTTCCATTATGCTCGTGCTTCAATAGTAATTTCTGTGGCACATTGGATTACTGTAGTTGGCACCTCCAAAGAACTCAAACTGGGCAAATAACACATCGATATCTATTATGGCACTTTAGCAAATTCTAAAAGCTTTCTCCAAGTAAAAATATATATAAAAAAACACTGAAACCCTTAATAGTGTATGTTAGATTTTAAGAATAAAGTTCTGATTTATTTAAACGTTAAGTCTTCAAATTATTATGATTTTTTTAATTTTACTATTACTACTAAAGAGTGATATTTACCACATTACTCCAACCGAGTGTCCTGAAGTGTTACTACTTCAATATGTTACTTCTCTTCCTGTAACACACCTGAGTTAGAAGTCTTATTTGTTCTATTTACAGATAAAGGAGCCAAAGCTCAAGAACTTAAGTAACTTTACTTATTTAGTCATTCAACAAATATTTATTGAGCCAAGCACTATCCTAAGTGTTAACATATAGCAAGGGATAAAACAGAGCTGGAAACTGACAGGGTCAAATTCAAACTCAGATCTCCTTCCAGTTAAATCCTGCTGCTGAATCTCATTGTTTGCCAGACTATTAAAAATGATGTCCTTATCAATTCTTTATAAATGAATTCTTTTGAAATAAATTGCTGTTTTATGGCACAACAGAGTAGCACATCCTTTTCCCTCCTAGGGAATTTGCTTTTGGACATATATGACCTTTGCTTTTTAAAGGCCACTGGTAGTAACAGGTACAGTTGGTATAAAAATGAGTACAAATTAAAACTTAAAAAATAAAACACTTTAATATGCCAGATGTTATGTGCATTATATTTTGTAAGGTGATAGGTATTGCCATTCCTAGTTTAAAGGTAAGAAATTGGGTTTAGAAATGCTAAGTGACTTGCTCAAGGCCTTAGACATATTAAAGTACTTGCTCCATCTAATGCCTGTCCCTCCTCTTACCTAAGACACATTCCTCCACCCAAGCTTTATATGTCATCCCCTCTTCTTCCAGGGTTATCACCCCTGTCACCACGTCTGTCTCCCCTATTTCTAACCTTTCTCCCTTTACTGTCTCTCTTGGCTTCTTTTTAACATGTCCAGTTGCTCAAGTATTTCCCCTCTAGAAACAAATAAATAAATACTCTCCCTTTACCCTTATATTCCTCTCCAGCTACTGCACTATTTCTCCTCCTCTGAAACTAAACAATTTGGAAACATTCCCTATACTGTCACTACTTTCTTATCTCCTATTTAGTCCTTACCATCTTAACCTTTTCCCCGTTTCTACTCAAATTGCTTTTTCCAAAGACTTTGCAGACCTGATGTTGAAAATGATACCTTATGGAGTTATCTGTGTGAGAGCAAATTGACAACAGTAACCTGAAAGTTTAGATGAGACACTTAGGGGGCAGTGAGTTTTCTGTCGATGGTGGTAGAATAATTTGGAGAAGGGTGGTGAGAATGGCTGCAGAACCTGAAGAATGTAATCAATGTCACTGAGTTGTACTTGTAGAAATTGTTGAAATGGTGTATGGCTGTGTATATTTTTGCCAAAAAAACAAAAAATGATGCCATATTGCCCATGTGCTTGTTAATTTTATTTCTGATGTGATTGAACATCACTGTATTTTTTTTGCAAATAATGTGCCCATGTAAATAACACGCCCACACATATAACGAGAAGCATAGTGCACTTATAAAAATAGTGTGTGTCTAAATAGACAATAGATAAGTGGTAACTTTAGTGAAGGGTAAGACAGTACCCAATACTGGGGAAGCCAGCACAACTTGTACAAGCAAAGGTCATGGAAGCTCCATAGACACATCCAAACTCCCTGAGGGACTGAATTGCTGTGTGGAGGGCTGTGGGGAATATGATCTTGGGGAACATCTAGCTCAATTGGCATAACACAGCTTACAAAGACAATGTTCTACATTCTACCTCAGTGAGTAGTGTCTGGGGTCTTAAAAGCCTGTGAGCAGCCATCTAAGATAGTTCACTGGTCTCATGCCTTCGGAAGCAAGGGAGAATGAAGAAAACAAGATACAAGGGAAAGATTAGTCCAAAGGACTAATGGACCACAACTACCATGGCCTCCACCAGATCGAGTCTAGTATAACTAGATGGTGCCTGGCTATCACCACTGACTGCTCTGACAGGGATCACAACAAAGGGTCCCAGACAGAGCTGGAGAAAAATGTAGAACAAAATTCTAACTCACAATAAAAAAGACCAGACTTACTGGCCTGACAAAGAGTATGGCCCTCAGACACCCTTTTAGCTCAGTAATGAAGTCACTGCCGAGGTTCACCCTTCAGCCAAAGATTAGACAGGCCCATGAAACAAAACAAGGCTAATGGGGCACAATAGCCCAGGGACAAGGACTAGAAGGCAGGAGGGGACAGGAAAGCTGGTAATTGGGAACCCAAGATCTAGAAGGGAGAGTGTTGACATGTCATGGGGTTGTTAACCAATGTCATAAAACAATATGTGTACTAACTGTTTAATGAGAAACTATTCGTTCGGTAAAACTTCATCTAAAGTACAATTAAAAAAGGATACAAAAAAAATAGTATGTGGGGGGTGGGGTTGTGTGGTTGGCAAACAAAACATATAAAGTGTGCATTATTTGTGAAAAAATACAGTAGTTCCTATTTCTCATGTATGTGTTTGTGACGTTTCTTCAAACTTTTTGTCTATTTTCATGTTGTCTATTTCCACTATCACATATTTAATGGGGGAAATAGATTATTTCATTACTCTTTGACCAACATCCAGCAGAATAAGAAGTGACTATCACATGATCACTGAGAGGGTCAGCAGGGTATGCATGTACTGATGACAGAATATCAAACAACTAAACTATGAAAGATATGGGGCAAATATGCAGCTGTCATTTTACCAAAGCTTGATTCCAGGAACAGAAGGTTTTCTTCCTTATTTCCAAAACTTATTTCCCAATAGTCAAAATCCAGTTATGAAGTAAACATGTAATTTGTGATGTGTCAGTATTTGTGGTGGCAGCTCTTTGGAGGCTGACTGATGTGTCTCGTGGTGTTGTGTTAGAACGATGGAAGTTGTGGGCTTTCATCAAGCTTATCTTGTGAAAAGCATTATGTCTCCTCTCTCGCTGGCCTCTTTTGTTCTTCTATAATTCATGAATCTTCTACCTTCATAAATGTATCTGTTGTGCCTTCTGCTACACTGCAAATCTCTTTTATCTCTGCTGTGGAATGTGGCAAAGTACCATCATAACCAAGAGGGCCCTGCAATTTGGAAGCCTCAGGAGTTTGGGGCTTTGTTCCATCCAATTTTATAGATTCATCAAATTTTACAATGAGCATGTGTTGTTTTGTGTCTCAGCATTATCTCTTGGTTGATTTCTCTGGATTATGCAAGTGTTTATAAAATTCTGCTCTGTTGAATGTATATACTTCTTGTTCTCCTATTACGAACTATGTTCCCAAAACTGATTTGGCCTAAAATGTTCATTCTTTTTTATGTGGATGCAATTTGGTTTTATAGATGACTGCAATTACATTAAAGGATATGAATAATTTATCTTCAGTTGATAGTTATTCTGGCTATTTAACACATTTTTATGGGAATAGTATACTGATCTAGAGCATTTTAGTAATAGGTGAATTATGTTTTAGGAAACTATTAATTTCTGCAGGAATTAATTGCCAGCTCACTTGAATTAAGTGAGTAAATAAAATGACCATTCTTAATATATACATTTATGAACAGAGAAATGCAAGTAAAGGGTTAAATTTCAGTCATTTTGCATAATGATTTTGCCCAAGTATCTGAAATACGAGGGAAAACAAAATAATATCTCCTTGGAGGAAAATTTATACATTGTAAATGGATTTTGAGCTTCTTAATATTCTTTCTGATGGCTCTTGCAATATAAAAAGGACCTTTTTTCCCCCCTCTCAAAGGTATCATTAGGAAATCAAGTTAAATTGCTATCCCACTTCAGTTCAATGGACTGAGGTTCTTAAGAGGAGTTAACCACTCAGGTTTCATAATAAGAAAGTATTTGTTCAATTAAACCATAAGCTTATAAACCAAATAAGTACTAAAAGAATGACTTAAAATCATAGGCATAAAAGTCAGAGTTAAAGCCAATACTCTACCTCATAAGTAACTTCACTGTGTCTCTGACAGTGAATAAAAATATAGAAATTCTGTGCTAGACAGAGTTAGAATAAAGATCTTATAGAGTCTTTCTGATAATGAGACATTGGGGAGGGAAAAAAGATATGTTGTAGGTGTATACTTAAAAAGGAAGAGGTAAGATCTTCTCCAGTTTTTTTACAGCCTTTGCAGACTATTTCATACAAAAAACAATCTGTTCCCCAAACCCTGGTGTGGATGGGTCTATCAATTTAGAAAATGACAAAACCAGTTATAGTCAAGTTGATTCCGACTCATGTCGACTCCGTGTGTGTCAGAGCAGAACTATGCTCTATAGGATTTTTCACTGACTGTAATCTTTCAGAAGTGAATGGCCAGGCCTTTGTTCTGAGGTGTCTCTAGGTAGATTTGAACTGCCAACCTTTCAGTTAGTAGCCAGGAACTCATAATAACTCTGAGAATCAAAGTGATTAACACTAGAAACAGAAACAACTACTACTGCTCATGTCAACCATATGACATGGTCTCTATGATTTCTACTGTAAGTCATTCAGTAGACATTCATGGACCCTCTTCTGTACTATAGTTGGTGTCTCAGGGAACTCCAAAACTTCTAACTCATCAATGAGTATTTATTCTTATCTCCATAGCAAAGATCTAAAAATGACTTAATAAGTAAAGAAAGGGTTTTCTGACACTACCATCTTTAGTTTCATTAATGATTCCTGGTAGTAAAATTAATAAAGTAACTGTTTTTTCATGTCTTCTTAAGAATTGTATAAAACAAGATAGGCTAGGTTTTGCTGGACTTCTGCTGGGTTCTTCTTATTGCTGTCATTCCGAACCTGGAGGGCCCATTTTGCCCCACACTACCACAATTGCTGCAGCAGGAAAAAGGAAATATCATAGCTTGTAAAGCTTCCTCTAGGAATTACTCATTCCATTTCTACGTACAATTCGTGGTCCAAGTCAAATTACAGTGACCTTTAACTTCAAAAGTGGTGGGAAATGCAGTTCTACCACATACCTGGAAGGAGCAGAGCTGAGAGTATTTGTGACTATTCTTAGTGCAATTATTAGAATTATCCAGAATCAGCAGTTATCAAATGCTTTTCCTCCATGACACACGATAGATGCAACTCACATGTGAGACACACTTCCATGCGTGTTCCTGGTCCACTAGCTACAACTCCACCCCCTTCTCTCCTCCATTTGGGAGAGTGGCACTAGAATAAAACATGAGCACAGAAACCTGTCATGGTTACCACTGTATCTCCAGGGCCCAGAATGGTACCTGCCACATAATAAGCTCTTGTTATTCATGTTGCATAAATTAATAGAATGCATTTGAATCCACTCTGGTTTATTTTAAAATTTATTTATAAAAGTAAAACTTATTTATAAAAAGCAAATAATTTGCATATCATGATGCTTTAAGTACTATTAGTAACAGATCATTTGCAAAATACCTTTCAAGTGAGAATTAGCCACTGGCATTCAAAATACTAGGCTTGAGCACCATGGCTGAAGATACTGATCAACTTTGTCCACATTTCTGTTCCCAAGCCTTCCATTGTCAGTCTTCTCTGTGCCTGTTATTCTCTGGAAACACCACAATTTCTTGAAACCCTTGAATATCTCAGGTTTTAAATAACCTTCTCTCCGTTACTGATTTATTTTACTCACAGTTAACCCTTAAACCTGTTGCTGTCAAGTCAATTCTGACTCAGAGCAATTCTACTCAGAGTAGAACTGCCCCATAGGGTTTCCAAGGAGCAGCTGGTGGATTTGAACTGCCAACCTTTTGGTTAGGAGCTCTTTAACCAGCGTGCTACCAGGGCTCCAATTGGTCTCAATTAGTCAAATTTATTATCTGGCTTCAGGAACATTTCTTGATCTTCTGTCAGTCTTTCACAATCAATTATATCATTACTTCTGATTACCATCCCCTCCAACATCCTGAACACTTATTCTTGCTGATGGATATACTTATGGATTGAATTGTGTCCCCCCCAAAAATGTGAGTCAACTTGGTTAGTCCATGATTCCCAGTATTGTGTGATTGTCCACCATTTTGTCATCTGATGTGATTTTCCTATGTATTGTAAATCCTACCTCTATGATGTTAATGAGGTGGGATTATCGGCAGTTGTGTTAATGAGGGAGGACCCAATCTACAAGATTGGGTTGTGTCTTGAGCCAATCTCTTTTGAGATATAAAAGAGTGAAGCAAGTAGAGGGACATGGGGACCTCATACCACCAAGAATGTAGTGCCAGGGGCAGAGCATGCCCTTTGGACTTGGGGTCTCTGAGCTGAGAAGGTCCTAGTCCAGGGGAAGACTGATGACAAGGACCTTCCGCCAGAGCCGACAGAGAGAGAAAAAGTTCCCCTGGAGCTAACCCCCTGAATTTGAACTTCTAGTCTACTAGACTGTGAGAAACTAAACTTCTGTTTGTTTAAGCCTTCCACTTGTGGTATTTCTGTTATAGCAGCACTGGATAACCAAGACACATGTTGTCATATTTCAGCTTTTTAGTTTTAAATAAAACCTATTCAACAGCAAGTTTGGACATACTTGGTAGTGGCTATCCATTCAACTTGAAAATGTGTTCACCTCATGACAGTTTTGTAAGAAAATCAGTGGGTATATGTGTACAAGTCTTGTATCTCCTCTCACCATATTTTTGTAGCTTCCCTCAAAAACTTTCCAAAGCTTTACACTCTTCCTGATTTTACATTACCCAGAATAGGAGGCAGTATGGCAATGTTGCATTCACAGTGTTGCACTTTAAAATTAACATGTGATTCAAAAGAATATTCAATGTTTGGATAATTTTCCTATGTTTGATTACTCTGTAGATGATGTGTTTATATCTGGAAGACTCTATAGATGATGTGTTTATATCCAGAAGACATTTTATTCAATAAATGTCAGTAATAAAACTATTTGAGGATTGTGTACTCACTGATTTTTAGCCCCCTCAGGAACCACCATTCTACTATTTAAGATTTTCACCCAGAATTTCTCCTGTCTGTGTTATCTCATTATATAATTTCATGCCTTGAATTTTAAATCTTCCCAGGAATCTCTGTGTTCATTTCTACTTTGTTATTACTGTGATTTTGGAAGTTTGCACTTGGAATAATTCCCACTGTGGAATCGTTTTTGAAAATCCATTCACATGCTGGTCTTCCCCTTACATATCATTAATGAAGGTGTCAACTAGAAAGGTCACTAACAGCAGTGCCTGCAGCACCCCACTGATCACTTGAGTAGAATTTGATATATTGCCTTCAGTAATTGCCCTGTGCTTGTCAGCTAATTCTCAGTTCATGTTGGGGGCCTTATGGTCAGTACCATTAAAATTAATTTTTCTCTTTTTGCAGTAGTGAGATGTTATCTAACTATCTGGTGATACCTTAGCACCTAACTTTCCTTACTACTATGGAGTGTTATTGGTGGCAGCGCTTGTGTTTTATTATCATGATAATTAATGACAGTGGATTCTATAATAATGGAGGGATGCTTTTTCATTTCTGGATCACCCTGTGTGCTGGCTCTTCCTATTGTTTCACTGCTCATTAGTTCCTCCAAGGCCTGAGGAAATAACAAGGGCAAACTCAACTTCTGTTCATTTTGCCTGACTAGCAGCTTATTTGCAGTCTAAAAAAATGCTGTGGGGGTCAAGGGTGAGACTGAAGTGGTGAATTTAATGGGTGTTTGTTTTATCCATCAGCGTAAGCTAGCTTCCCCTAACATAGACACCTAAGGTTGCAAATAGAGTCTTAGAGGTGGACCCTTGGTGCAATTTAGGTTACTAACTCTGACCTCATATCCTGCCACCTTCTCTCTCACTTCACTCTAACCACTGGCCTTCTTGCTCTTCCTTGAACACTCCTAGCTTGTTCTTGTCTTAGTATCTTTGCATTTGCTTTTCCTTCTTTCTGAAATGCTCTTCATCCAGATTTTCCTGAGAGTTCCTCTCTCATATCATCTATGTTTCTGCTCAAATAACACCTCCTCAGAGAGGCCTTCCCTGACTTATATGAAGTAGCATCCTCCCCTCTTCCTCTTCCATCAGTCTCTACTCCTTCACAGTGCTTTACTCTTCTTATGCACAGAATTTCTCTCTACCTGACATTATGTATTTATTTTCTGTTATTAAGAGGCAATATAGCAGAATGATTTAACATACAGACTCTGGAGCAAGAACTCCTGGATTCGGCCACTTAGTAGCTCTGTGACCTTGGAAAAGTTACTTAACTTTTCTGTTCCTCAATATCCTCACCTTTAAAATGAGGATATTGTTTCATGCTTACAGATTATTATGAGGATTAAAATGTGTGATACGCTTAGAACAATGGATCACCTAGTAATTGTTATGTAAATGATAGGTATTATCATTATGATTTTTAATATTATCTGAATCTTCTATTGGAAAATAAGCTTCATGAGAACAAAGACTGTCACATTCTTGAACACCACTGTTTCTAACCCCTGAAGCAGCGCCTGGTGCTTTGTCAGCTCTCAATAATCTCGTTTTAAATGAACAAATGAGTGACTTGTCACTAATTAGACTTATGTCTCGATACACTCTCAAATTATATTTGCATGGCCTGAAAACAAGGTAGCTCTGGGGAATTTAAGTTTGACCTGTAATAGTGGAAAAGCTCAGTCTGCCAGGAGCTCGAAGTGGCTTTGAATACTTATAAAATAAAGCATATACATCTGTTCTCGCAATCAGTATGGTTTTGGCAAGCTTCCAGTGAGGTTGGTTTATGTTAAGACGTTTCTACTCACAGGGACTCTGTGGGGAGAGCAAGAATGTCAAGAATGTTTGAGGTGAACTAGGAGACAGAAGAGTGATCAATTAAAAGAACTAGCTTTGAACTAGCTTCTTCAAGGAAGAAGAAAGAAGAACAAGAATGACAGAACTGAGTTATAATCTTTTAAATGTTCTTGGTCAAATTTTCCCTTAACATTTTCTGTTTGGAATTGAATTTTATTTCTGCCTAGTTGGCTGGATTCCTATGGATCAGTAAGTTACCCTCAAGGTAAAGACCATGTCTCCTAGCAAGAGAGCCTTTCAATGCCTGTGCTTTTTAGATTGTCGCATAAAGTTACTAAAATACAGCCAAGAGAAATACAGGTTGTCACTAATGAGATATTACATTTGGAGTCCAGAAATCTGTGTAGTTCTCTAAAAAATGTGTCCTAGATTATTCATTTATATCTTTGTAGACTGAAATAAGTCAGTAGCTGCTTAATTCCTATAAAAATATAGCAGATTTAGTTTAGCTCTCTACTAGAATCATTTTGACTAGCTATGAAAAGACATAATGCATTTAATCTGACCAGTCACCTTTACCCATTCTCCATGGTATCTTAACTGAAGATTGCTAAATCGCTATTCTCGTAACTTCCTGTGGGACTTTAACACATCCATTTCATTGGCTGCCAAGCTTTTTTAGACCTTCACAAAACTATAGAAGTTATAATGCAAATAGAATTTTGAAATATCCACATTTGCCTTTATAGCATTTAGCCATAACCTGAAATATGTTTGTTGTTGTTAGCTCGGTCGGTCAATTTGGTCACCAACTCATAGTGACCCCATGTACAAGGGAAAAGATTGGACCATTGTGATGCATAGGGTTGTCATTGGCTGATTTTCAGAAGTAGATTGTCAAGCTTTTTTTTCCTGTAATATGTTTACAGTGTGTTTTAATAGGAGAATTTAAAAGTATATTCCTATGGTTTCTACTTTGGAATATTTGCTTTTTTTTTTTAATATTGAGCACAAATCACTTAGAACAGTGGTACAGCATGGAAAGATTTTTGCATTTTCATAAAACTTAAACAGATTTCTTTATTTTTGAATACTTACAGAAAAGAACAAGCACTGTTTTATTTCTCATGCTAATAAAGGCACTTTCAGACTGTACTCAGGGGTCATTACATGGTGAGGCTTTGACCATGGAGACCTTGCCATAAGGGGACATAAACTCCTGTAGCTTATGAAATATCAGTGAAACTGTTTTCTGTCAATTACTGATTTGGAAACCAAGAGATGGCAGTTGGCTGTGTTTGAACAGAGAATATCTTGTTTCTGTTTTACTCTAACTGCCCATCTGTTGCTTTAACTTTCTGCAATTATTTCTGTCAGAATGAACCCTATAGCACTAGCTCCAGTGTATTTACGTAAAAACTGCCTTAATACAGTTTAATTCTAAACCCTTGACCAGACAAGCTAGAAGCGAAGTTTTTAAACAGTGAGTTGAAGAACTGACTCCACAGATAACAAAAGTTAACTTGTACATGATTTTTGATGTTCCATTGATATGAACTTCTCTTTGCTGCTGACCGGTGCACTTCTACTCTGTCCTATAGGGTCGCTATGAGTTGGAATCAACTCTACAGCAACAGGTTTGGTTTGGCCCTCTCAATTCTAGGAGCTACCCTCATCACAGTCGTTATTGTCCTTCCAGTGGCAAAGCTGAAGGTCTCACTTTGCCATTTTGTTCTTCCTCAAAGTATGTGATGCACTGGATGTTAGTGGCTGACCTGGTTTTCCTTAGAAACTTCTCAAGTCTCTACTTTCATGGCAACATCACAGTTTTGTCATATCTTCCTCTCCTTACTCTCTAGTCCCCAGACTCTTTACAACTTCTACCACAGAATCATGGGCCCTCCATGTTTCTTCTAGTCCTCAAATGGACACTCAGCAAACCTTCTTCTGCAAATCATCTTCAGCCTGTATGCACATCTCTTTATCAAAAACTGGCTCATCTTTTAGTTCTGCTCTTTGTGGAATCCTACCTTACCTTCTGTTCATTGTATCTTGACCCTTGATAGCACCATGATAACTTAAAATAAATATGACACATCATTATTTATTTGTGCTTCTTCTGAAGTTTCTTCTCCTTTGTTTAAATAGTTCTTTAAAACCTCAAAACCTAGATTTGCTTGGACATTTAAATTCACTTGATCACTACCTTACTATTAGTATAAATTATATAATTATTTTATCAGTAGTTTTCAGGACAGTCCAACTTCATAGATAATTTAAATATTTATTTTTAGTATCCAATACTTCCATTTCTACTCATTTCGTTTTTTGTTTTAGTTGCATAAATATATACCACTTCCAAGGAGACTTAAAAATTAAAGCAGTTTCATCAATGAATGAATCTAACTCAATATATTATTGATTTTCTTAAGGAATTCATAGAATTTGAATTCTTTCATTAAGATCTTTTACTGTGTCTTTTAAAATATAGTTTTCTTGTCATTTTGAAAATGATTAAATTTCCAGTCCAGAAATAAGTGATGCATGAGTTTAAAGAAGTTTACCCTATACAAATAGACCTATTTGGTTAGCAACCAAGTTCTTAACCACTGCGCCACCAAGGCTCCATACAAATAGGTAAGGACATTCTATTTTCAACATTTGAACACATACTAATAACACAGACCATTTAGGCTTATTAAATTTGTACCTTGCTTAGAGGTGCATAGTATGCTCACATGCTTTTAACTAAAAATCCATTCCAACATGAGTAGGGTAACTAACCATTATGGTTTGCTAGCACTGAGGTGGTTGCTGGGGTGGTGGGGGAGACTATCAAGTTTAAAACTTGGACAGCTCTGAGCAAACAGGGATGAGTCAGTTACCAAAAACACTAGTTAAAATTACCCTTAGAGTGGAACTGTGGGCAGCTTTACCAGGCTAAAAGCACTGTAAGGTCTTATTTCTTAAATCAGTTACATTTAAATCTATACAGGCATACTTCAGAGATATTGTGATCTGGTTCCAGACTACTGCAATAAAGCAAGTCACATGATTTTTTTGGTTTCCCAGTACATATGAAAATTATGTTTACAGTATACTGTAACTGTAGTCTGTTAAGTGTGCAATAGCATTATGTCTAAAAAAACAACATACGTACCAATTAAAAAATACTTTATTGCTAAAAATGCTAACCATCGTCAGAGCCTTCAGTGAGTTGTAAACTTTCTTCTGATGGAGAGTCTTACCTCTGTGTTGATGGCTGCTGACTGATCAGAGTGGTGGTTGCAAAAGGCCGGGGTGGCTGTGGCAATTTCTTAAAATAAGACAACAATGAAGTTACCACATCAATTGACTCTTCCTTTCATGAAATATTTCTCTGTAGCATGTGATGCTGTTTGATAGCATTTTACCCACAGTAGAACTTCTTTCAAAATTGGAGTCAATCCTCTCAAACCCTGCTGCTGCTTTATCAACAAGTTTATGTCATATTCTAAATCTTTTGTTGTCATTTCAACAATGTTCACAGCATCTTCACCAGAAGTAGATTCCATCTCAAGAAACCACTTTCTTTGCTCATCCATAAGAAGCAACTCCTCATGCATTAAAGTTTTATCATGAGATTGCAGCAATTCAGTCACATCTTCAGGCTCCACTTCTAATTCTAGTTTTCTTGCTATTTCTACCACATCTGCAGTTACTTCCTCTACTGAAGTCTTGAACCCCTCAAAGTTATCCAGGAGGTTTGGAATCAACTTCTTCCAAACTCCTGTCAATGTTGATATTTTGACCTCCTCTCATGAATCACGAATGTTCTTAATGGCATCTAGAATGGTGAATTGGTTCCAGAAGGTTTTCAATTTACAGTGGAATCACTGTCTATGGCAGCTATAGCCTTACCAAATGTATTTCTTAAATAATATGACTTGAAAGTCAAAATTACTCCTTGATCCATGTGCTGCAGAATGGATGTTGTGTTACCAGGCATGAAAACAACATTAATCTCCTTGTACATCTCCATCAGAGCTCTTGGGTGACCAGGTGTATTGTCAATGAGCAGTAATATTTTGAAAGGCATCTTTCTTTCTGAGCAGTAGATTGTCTCAACAGTGGACTTAAAATATTCAATAAACCATGTAAACAAATGTGCTGCCATCTAGGCTTTGTTGTTCCATTGATAGAGCACAGGCAGAGTAGATTTATCATAATTTTTAAGGGCCGTAGGATCTCTGGAATGGTAAATGAGCATTGGCTTCAACTTAAAGTCACTGGCTACATTAGCCCCTAACAAGAGAGTCAGCCTGTCCTTTGAAGCTTTGAAGCCAGGCAGTGACTTTCTACTCTCTAGCTATAAAGTCCTAGATGGCATCTACATTGAAAATCTGCCGTTTAGTGTAGTCACCTTCATCACTTATCTTAGCTACATCTTCTGGCTAACTTGCTGCAGCTTCTACATTGGCTCTTGCTCCTTCACCTTACTATTTTGTCTTATGGAGATGGCTCTCTTCCTCAAACCTCATGAACCAACCTCTGTTAGCTTCACACTGTTCTTCTGCATCTTTCTCACCTCTTTCAGCCCTCGTAGAATTGAAGAGAGTTAAGGCCTTGCTCTGGATTAGGCTTTGGTTTAAGGGAATGTGGTGGCTGCTTTGCTCTTCTACCCAGACCACTAAAACTTTCTCCATATCAGCAATAAGGCTGTTTGTCTTATCATTTGTGTGTTTACTGGAGTAGCACTTTTAATTTCGTTCGGTAACTTTACCTTTGCATTTCAACTTCGCTAACTGTTTGGTGCAAGAGGCCTAGCTTTCAGCCTGCCTAGGTTTTCGACAGGCCTTCCTCACTTAGCTTATTTATCATTTCTAGCTTTTGATTTAAAGTGAGAGTCGTATGACTCTTCCTTTCACTTGAACACTTAGAGACTATATAGGGTTATTAATTGACCTAATTTCAATATTATCGTGTCTCAGGGAATAGATAAACCCAAGGAGAGGGTCAGTGGAGCAGCCAGAACGCATGCAACATTTATCGGTTAAGTTCTCTGTCTTATATGCGTGTGGTTTGTGGCACCCCAAAACAGTTACAACAGTAACCCCAAAGGTCAGTGATCACAGATCACCATAACAGATATAGTAATAATGAAAAAGTTTGAAATATTGCAAGAATTACCAAAATGTGACACAGAGACATGAAGTGAGCACATGCTGTTGGAAAAATGGTGTCGATAGACTTGTTGACACAGGGTTGCCATGAACCTTCAATTTGTAAAAAACACAATATCTGCAAAGCACAGTAAAACAAGGTATGCCTGTAAGTGTGTATATCAGTTATGTCATTAAGCCAGAACATATTTATTCTAATTAATTTTTACATGAAAACCAAGTTAAATTTAAAAATAAAGCCACATTTTCTCTATGCCAGTTTATTAATAACACTGGGGACTTTGTCCATATATTTATTAATATTTTTTATAGTTGTTAAGCATTTGCTATATTTGCCTCACCTGAAATACTGGGGACTAAGATATCAACAAGAGATCACTCCAGAAAATTCCAGCACTTATTAGATGTTTGTTAATAATTTGAGGCCCCAATCTAGATTTTCTAAATGCCCAAACACTGATGTAATTGCTGTCTGTTTGGTATCTCATTGTACATGAGAGCCCCTGTCTTTTTTGTTCGTTTTAATTTTTTATTGTTGTAGTTTAAATGAAGTTTACATTTCAAGTTAGTCTCCCATACAAAAATTTATACATACACTGTTATGTTACTCTAATTGCTCTCCCCATACTGTGACAGCACACTCCTCCTTTCCACCCCTGATTCCCCATGTCCATTCAACCAGCTCCTAAGCCTCTCTGCCTTCCCATCTCACCTCTGGACAGAAGCTGCCCGTTTAGTCTCTTGTATCTACTTGAGCTAAGAGGCACACTCCTCACAAGTATGTATGTCCCCTGAAAGCATGGTCCCCAGATCCCTACCCCTGCTACTCTGTCCCTCAAAGTGGAACAAACAAGACTTTTAAGCCCGATGTTTATTCTATAAAATTGTTTACAACAGTAGGGCTTAAGACAAAAATAAAAAAGATACAAATTTATTGCATGAAAACATGGCTATGTCCTTCCACAACCTAATAAAACATACAAACATAGGCCCTGTCTTTTTTATTCCCTGGAGTTAAAGTATTTGACAAATGCTTCATCAAGTTGACTCATGTCATCTAGTTAATTTCTCCTGCCTTCTGTATTGGACTATTCATCTATTGTGTAAACTCCAATCCCTTTCCGTTAGCTTTGTGACAGAAGTAGTTCTCTATTATTACTGGACCATACTCCAGGGTTAAGCCCATTAATAGGAAGTAAGTTGAGCACAGTGCCACTGTGGGTCAAGGCAGAGACAGACCAGAAACTTCACCTTGAAATGTAGCCTGAATATCAGCTATATGCTAACTCTGATTCAGAAAACTTGGTCATCTCAAGGGGATACTGATGACTCACCTTTAAGGAGCTGACAAATTCTACTGCCTGCCTGACTGCAGCCTACAACTCCAGTTGAGCTCCAGAGATCAGTTACTGCATTGAGGAAATCTAGCCCCTAAAACAGTGTCTGGCATATAGTAGGTGCTCCATAAAATTTTATTGAATAAATCCTACTGTGTTGTAGTTAGCTTCTTACGCAGTGGGCACGAGTCCATTTCCCTAAACTCTGTATTCTGTATTTCATGAATCAACATTGAATTAAATGTTACTTTTGGATCCTTTTCATTGTACTTTTTTTATAATTCCTCTAAATGGACTTTTAAGGTTTTTAAAGGCTAAGACTATAACTTACATTTCCTTGTAAGACTGCATGACCTAGGACAATGACAATACTCTTGAAAAAGTACATTGAATTTTTAGTGGCATCAGTAAATACAAAACACTGATACTTTCGGACTAATAGACTAACTGAATCCCTCAATATGACATGGGTTTGAAAGGAGAATATGTGAATCAATGTAATTTTTAATTAATTTTTCTGTTCAGTTCAAGGAGTCCTTGTAGTAAAGCCCTAGAAAAATAAGAATTCAGAACGGTGACTGATGTTACAGGGTAAGAATTTGATGGATCTAAGTGATTTTTTTTACCTGGAGTATGCCTATGTTGGTAATTGTCTATTTTATTTAGACACAGCATCAATGCATCAATTAATGGTAATATATATCATATATTATATACTCTATAATATATATTATATATATGTTATATAATATATTATATATACTCGTCACCCGCATCTGGAACATAGCACTTGTTGACTCCTATGGAGTTTAATATAGGAGAAAATTATCTTGTGAATTTTATGGTGTTCTTAAAATAAGCCTCACTGATGAGAAATATAGAAAAACTGGGTTTACAAAATTCTTTCTGAGAAAATAAAGATGCAGTCATCAAGAAACATTCAGTGCAGGAATGTGAGACAAAGCCACCCCGGGTGTACCCGTCTCAGCAGCCTGTTAAATGGCTCCTGTGAGAAAGGCACAGGAGGCAGAGCAGGACTGCAAACTCCATTTTTTTGATGACAGACTCGTAGAAATTCTAAGATTCTAACAGATAGACCGGATGGATGGGGAAGCAAGCTGGGGCTCAAGAGTGTTTGACTCAGGCTCTATTGTGAAAATCATGAAAATATATTTTCATTTGCAGATAACTTACCAACAATGAATAAAGTGTTGAAGGATGGTAGCTTGTCCGTAAGCTCAGCCCTATATCACTACCCACATATAAAAATAGTTGTATCTATAGTACTTAAATCAAGGAAGAATTAGATAGTTAAAAGCAAGCAAGGCTTCATTTTTTTCTCCTCCACCTATCTTTACCTTTGTTCCTCTTCCTTGGTAGTTCAGGCTCTTGTTAACCTCAAAGAATAACTATGAATGTTAGCGCTGATTAGTATCTTTACCAACAGTTTCCTGGTGTGACTGCAAGATCACTCTCTGATCATTTACTCAAGTGTTTATGGAATGTTGGATGTCAGCAAATAACCCTCTTATAATTGGCATTCTGAAAGAAGCTCGATGTTCTTTTAACTAAAAAGGCAACATTTAGTGCCTGTACTGAAGATACATTCACATATGCAGGCATCCATTTGCCTTTTAACTTTAGGGAAGTAGATTTTCCCTTAGAAAAAAGAGAAATTTTATGTCGCAATGTTTTCAGAAAGAGGTCAAAATTTTATGTTCTGCTTGTTTCAAACAACATCAGTCTTCCGGTTTACCTGTTCTGGGATGCATTATTATAGTCTTGAAATACATATTTATCATGATAGTGAATTTCTTTTAGGTAAGATGGGAATTTAAATGGGCATTAAGGTGAAACCATGGGTTTAGTGGTTTTTAAATGGCTTGTTGTTTTAAATACATTAGGTTTATTTCATCATGTAGTCAACTTTATCATGATTTCTAATGGAAGAAAGAAAAGGAACTTTTGCTCATCAACATCCAGGTAGTAAATTTCCACTGGTAGATATTTTTAAGTTGTCTATTAGCAACCTGAACTTTAAGGAGAGGGTAAGTTTTTTTCAGCATCAGTGATGAACATTTTGGACACATTCAGAATACATTTTACCTGCTTGCTTCTGATTAAAACAAATTAATTTCTTCATTTGTACCAACATACTACTAATTTCATGCCAACCTATTTTGTTCTTAGTTGGTTACAAGTCTGTCTCCTACCCCTAAAGACAAGAACAACAAAACCATTGCCATTGAGTCAATTCTGACTCATGGCGACCCCATGTGTTTCGGAGTAGAACTGCACTCCGCAGGGTTTTCAATGGCTGTAGAACCATCCCAGCAGCTCTGTGGGAGAAAGACCTGGTGATCTGCTCCCATAAAGACTGCAGCCAAGAAAACCCTGTAGGACAGTTCTGCTCTGTCACATGGGGTCACTCTGAGTCCAAATCAACTGGACAGTGCCTAACAATACAATCTTACAGAAGTAGATCTTCAGGCCTTTCTTCCAGTGCTGCTAGATGGCTGCCATGGTGTCGTTATGTGGCTTCCGTGGTGCTGCTAAGTGGATTTGGACTTCTAACCTTTTTGGTTAGTAGTCGAGTGCAAATCGTTTGCACCATGCAGGGACCTCTACTACCCCTTGTTTGTTGTTATTGTTATCATCGAGTCAGTTCCAACTCATGGTGACCCAGTGTGTGCAGAGTAGAACTGCTCCATAAGATTTTCAAGGCTGTGGACTTTTGGAAGCAGATTGCCCAGGCTGTCTTCCTAGACACTTCTGGGTGGGTTTGAACCGCCAACCTTTCAGGTAGTAGTCAGCCAAGGGTGTAACTATTTGCTCCATCCATTGATCCTTCTCCTACCCCTAACAGGTTGTAATTACATTGAGGTCTGGAACTGTGACTTATTCATTTCCGTATTTATAAAGCCTTGCTCAGTGTTTGTTTCATGAGTGTTCAGTAAATAATTGTTGAGTGTATTCTGATTACTGTTGTCCTGTTGTCAGTAGCATTTTTTTATGGGTAGTGTTTTGGTAGCTTTCACAAAATGGAATTTTGTAATAATTTTGTACCAGTATTTAGGATTAAAGTATGTCAGGTAAATCAAGTTTTACAGTGGAAACAGCTTGGCATTTGAAACCAGAAGACTTTAATCAAACAATTAGATAGGTCAGTTAGTGGTTTTCAAATGATGGCTCATATTCTTTGGTTGGACACATTTAGTGAGACATGTCTAACGTATTAAAAAAAAGGAATAAGAATAAAATATTAATAAAGTAAGAAAAAATGAAACATTTCATATTATTTCAAGAATCTTGTTTCTTGAAAACACACACACACATATACACATATAGGTATATATGCTTGTGTGTGTAAAACTGTTTCACAGTGTAAAACATACTTCTTCTAACTGTAGGTTGTCAAAAAAAGTTGAAAAAACGCCAAGCTTTAGATATTTGAAAGTTTCTAAATAATTCTGAGCCTCAAACTCCATCTGTAAAATGAGGTTAATGATAACAATCGTGAAGTTTTATTCTGAAGATTAACAGCAGTAATATATGCAAAATACTTTGCATAGCACCTGATCTACATAGTAGACGTGCAAATGGTACTGCCTTTACTTAAAACCAATCCATTTAAAATTTAATTGATTAAGAACTGTTTAAGTGTATACAGGATTGAGTCAAGAATTTAAATCCATGAAACTAATTTTTGAAATACTTTCTGAATTGAGAGACAATGATTTTTAAAATATTAATCAGTAAGGACCCTGCTCACTTAGTTTACTTTATTTATTGATTTTACTTTGAGGTCATTGCTTTTCAATTCAATGAAAGTATTTTTAATTTACAAATCTATTCACTAAAGTAATATTTTTAGAAGCCGGAATATGTCCAAAGGAACATGACAGACATTTTTAGTAGATTCCAAGCTTGTCCTATGAAGAACAATTAAAGAATCTGGTGAAAGCCAACAAAAGAGAATATTTAAGATGACATTGATGTCATATAGTAAAAGGATTTCCTTATTCCAGAGAGATTAAATGTGTTCTTGGCAAAAGGAAGAATGAAGACCAATTCAAGTTATAAGACAATAGATTTGAACTTGAAATAAAAAGCAAAGAATTTTACCTAAGTCTTGTCCCTAAACATTATAGCTACCTCAGAAAGGGCAGGCCTCGACACTAAAGGAGTTTATACAGATTTTTTGTGAAAATATGAGACTGTTGTTAGGGAATTCAGTTATAGGATTGGAATGAAGACAGGGTGGGTGTGGTTGGACTGAATAGCATTTAAACTGTCTTTTAGTTTAAAGACTATGATTTTTAGACTGGCTCTTGTAGACCAGGCATCCTGATAGGCTACATGCCAAACTTTTTTTTTATATTGAGCAGTCTCATATGACATGCAATTTGCATATTTTTTTTGTTTATATAGATCTTAAAGCTAAGTCCAGAAGAAGATATCAAGAGTTACACGTATTTTTTCCTATGAAGAAATCCATGCATTTATTAGGTCAGTTCTCATCAATTCATAGGCATTTTGTTTATCTCTGGCTTTACTCTAAATTTTTTTCTTCATATTGTTAATTACATTTGTCCTGAGTACTTCATTAGAAACAAAAGTAGAAAAGAAGTCTGTCCATTTGGTCATTGTTAGCAGCTGTACTGGGAGTAAGCCCTAGTGTGAGGGCAGACCAGGTTAGGGAGCGTGAACATTGCTTACACCTCTAAGGAAGAAGAAAACTGGGACATGAACTGAGGACGGCTAGAGGGGAGCAGGTGACTCTTTAGAAGGAAAGTGATTAGTCTCAGCATGAAACAGACCAAGAGAAAGATATAACTATAGGGAAGGATTTTTTTTTTTTTTTAAGCCTCTGGGAATGCTTCCAGTGGCTATAGATTTTCTTGGGAAAATAGCTGGAATGATTTAAAGGATATTCGAGATGGTAAGATAGTCTGAGTACTTGAATGTGGCTTCCCTTCCCAAACAATTTACAGGTGAGACACTTGAGTTCTAAAATATGTGAACTGATAAGCCTAAGTAATATAGAGCTAGTATTAGAGCCCTGGTGGTACAGTGGTTAAGAGCTTGGCTGCTAACCAAAAAGTTGGTGGTTTGAACCCACCAGCGGCTCCTTGGAAGCCTTATGGAACAGTTCTACTGTGTCCTACAGGGTGGCTATGAGTCGGAATCAACTTGATGGCAACAGGTTTTCAGATTTATCAGAACATATAAGGAGCCCTGGTGGCACAGTAGTTAAGTGCTCAGCTGCTAACCGAAAGGTAGGTGGTTCAAACTCACCAGCCGCTCTGCTGGAGAAAGGTGTGGAATTCTGTTTCCATGTAGATTACAGTCTTGGAAACCATATGGGGCAGTTCTACTTTGTCCTGTAGCATTACTGTGAGTCTGAATTGACTCAGTGGCAACGGGTTTGGTTTATTTGGTTTATCAGAACATATGCTTCTTGACTTTGAATCCACTTTTGTTTCTAATACAACTCTTGATAAATTATGGCCATGAAACATTTGCCCTGAGTCTGAAGTCCTCAGGCAGCTGAACCTTTTCTCTCAGATGTACTAACCATGGATTGTAATTAACTCTAGAATCTTCCATTTTCCACTATCAGTAGTAATGGAGAGTAGCTTTGTTGGAATGAATCATGGAGATGAATGAGGCATTAGAGATCTTCTCATTCAGAAGTTTTCCAATGTTATTTTAACAGTTAAACTCTGTTCAAACCTCTTATGTAACCATTTACTATATAAAATAGATTTTTTGAAAAAGGAATTGGTCTCATATTGATCTAATATGAGTATTGGGGCACTTGGACCACTGCCTGCCTCCTCCACCCCATTCCCAACACCATGCAACTGGTAGGTTCTTAAAAAACACCATAATTTGAAAAACAAAAACCTAGTTCAGTGCCTTCATTTTACTGCCAGGGTTTCTTTGTACACAAGGGAAGAGAGAAAATTATTTTAGGACATCCTCAGAGAAAAATCTCGAATATGGCAAAACTAGTTTGCAGGGTGGGTTGTGGTGAGCATGCTATAGTAATGACTGACTTCAGGGCAAAGGAAGATGTAAAATAGGAAGAAATTGGCCTTTATGTTGTCCAAATCAGAGTTATAAGTATTAACAATTCAGAAGTATAACTGACTCACCATTTCTAATACCTTTCACAAAGCAAACAAAATCTGGGAAAATAGACACATATCTCTGAATATAAACAATCATTAGAGGGGATATGAAATAGTTTTGCTTAGACGCCTTGTATAGTCTGCAGCACTGGCTTTTTCCAGGGAACTCTGCAAAATAGCAGCTGGTTTGGACAAGCCACCTCTTAATCTGCTGGGATAATGTCTTTAAAGGAAG
Organism: Trichechus manatus latirostris; assembly: GCF_000243295.1. Classification (NCBI taxonomy): domain Eukaryota; kingdom Metazoa; phylum Chordata; class Mammalia; order Sirenia; family Trichechidae; genus Trichechus; species Trichechus manatus. Next base: position 810,442 of record NW_004444084.1, read on the forward strand.
AAGATGGTTTTCCTTTCCATGGATTATCTGGAAATCAGCTGGAGCCTCCAGAGCCTTCCCAGTATAAGGTTCAGTAATCTCTGGATAAGGAAAATGAAAGGGGGGCCAAGATCAAGCAAGTACAATTTACATAGTTACAGGTCTCAGAACTTAGTCCAAAGGCCAGGTTTAGTTGTTACTGATGTTTTTAATGATTATATTGCCAGTGAGCTCATTTCTTATAATTTCCTGGGACCTGAGACAGCCTCAAGGTGGTGATATATTTACAACCTGCTTCAATGCCTTTTCCATCCTGAATCCATGACTGATTTTTTAATAGGATCTGCTACTTCCTTGTCAGAAGAGTCTTCATGGCCAGTACCACTTACCAACTTAGCACATGGTGGTAACTCTCCCTCAGGAAGAAAGAAAGTTTGTGTGCCAGTGGTACCAATCACCAGCACGTTTTTCTTCAAGTCAATGGAACATTGGTGTCTTTTGAGCATATCTAGTCCTAGAAGCATGTCCATGGGCTGCTCCTCGAGTATAGAGAACGAGCATTGTAAGAAATCACCTTCAATTTGAATCTGAGCTAGATGAATGCGGCCAATAATTCTCTGTGTGCCCACTCCTTTAGCAATCCCAGCCCATCGTCGGTCCACCAGCCTTATTATGTTACATCTCTCAGCACAAGCTTGGCTCATAATGGTCATCTGTGCACCTGAGTCAACAAAAGCCTTCAAAGGATGTCCATTCACTTTGCAGTTAATATAAAGCATTGCCACTTGTCCAAAACTCTCAGGAGCCTCTTCCATTGCTATATTCATGTTTTCCTCGATGTTCTGCTGCCGTATTTCTTCTTCTATTTTGGCCTGAGCTTCCAGATCAAATGGGTCAGCAGAATAGAGGCGAAGTCTCTCTTGTTCTCTCAGGGCCCTCTCCCTTTGCTGCTCCATCAGGACCTGAGAAAAGGTCTCAAGGTTTCCGCTGAGCAGAGCTTCTGCCAAGCGAGGGTTGCGCTCTTTCAGCAGAGACAGATCATGGGGATTGGAAAGCAGCATGCTTCGGATCAAGGCTGGGCTGTCCAGACCTTGAGAAGATAACATCTTCTCTCCAGAGGCCAAGCCACGGGCCTGCTGGGTTACTTGTGCACCTTGCTGCTGCTGTTGCTGGTACTGCTGCTGGCGGGAGCTGGATGTTCCAGGCACAGCTATCCCACTTAAATCTACTCGAGGCTGGTTTGGTATTCGTCCTGGAGGCCAAGATCCTACATTCTCCTTCTGAAGTAAGACTACAACATCACCGTCTTTTAGGCCGTAGGAACCTAGGGAGCGGTGGTCGTCAGCAAGGAGTCGCTCCATATAGATTATCTGGGTCTCTTCAGTAGGGATGCCAGACTCAAGCTCACAGAGTACCCGGAAGTTGTGAAGCTCAAAATCAGGGCTGACCTGGAGGGAGAAGGTTACCTCGGAGAGGTCCCTCCGCACACAGTATACGGTGATCAGCATCGCACAGGCCCAGGAGGGCCAGGTGGGCAGATGGCATTGGATTGTTCACTGGCTGACTGGAGATGGTCTCTGTAGATGAGCCGCTGCTTCTCACGACTTGGCCCCGTTGTTCAGGCTCATTCACCTCTCCAAGAGGTACAGCCACTCACCAGCCTGGGGAGCCCGTCCTAGCTTTAGTGCCTGCTGCTCAGGCCCATGGAACCTTAAGGTAGCTTGTTGAATTCCAAAGTTCATTTGTAGGTGTGCTCTTTGGAACTTAGAATGCCTATTCCCATAGAACCGAAGTTGCTCAAGTCAGTTAGGTTCCAAGGTCAGCCCTTAAGAGCCAACTGAAGATACGCTATGAAAAAGATTATTTCAACTCTTCAAAAACAACATATTAACATTCATTTTGTTCATTTTAAAACTTTATTCTATGTACTTTTACTTATTCCCTATATTGTTTCCTACATGATAAATTTTACGTTATGTGCTTGATATGAGAGATAAGCCAGACTTGGTGACTGACCTTGAGGATCTCATATCCCAGGGAGGGATGATGGGTAAATGGGTAAACCAAATACTGGGGTAAGTACTTTTACAAAGATTTGATCATCTTACTAAAGACACCAGTAGAACAAAGTGAAGTTTCTCTCAAGAGGACATATTCAAGCTGGATGATGAAGATGACAATTCTCCAGGTGAAAAGTGAGCATCACTCCAGAAAAAAGGAAATTAGTGTATGAAAGCAAAAATTCATGGCAAGGCATGTTATTTCTGAAGAAAGATGAGGCATTCAATGTAATAGGAGGAATTTGTACATTGACTGGCAGGATAAAAAGCAGGAACCAATTTATATGTGAATCCAAGGAGTTTAAATGTCATCAATAAGCAAGAATACTCCCTATATTTATAAAAGAGAGAGAGAAAGGAAAGGAAAAGATTTGAACAAGGTACTTACTATTAGTTGTTTTTTTTTTTTTTTTTTTTTTTTTTCAATTCATCTAAGGAAGACGTTTCTTGTGATATATGGAGGATCCAGTGGTGTGGCAGGAGGCCCCGTTAGGAGGCTTTCTCAATAGTCCAAAAAGAGAGCCGCTGCTGAAGTCTGAAAAACTAAGGAGGACTAAATTGAAGCCGTGGGGAAGGAAAATGTTTGTTAAGTAGAATTGACAGGATTTGTTGACCCATTGGGTGTGGGGAGTGTAAAAGAAGCAAATTGTGTGGATAAGAGAGGGTCTCTAAAATGGGATACTGGTTAGAAACGGAGTCACTAGGTGGTGTAAACAGTTAATGCATTTGGCTGCTAACCAAAAGGTTGACAGTTTGAATCAACTCAGAGGCTCCTCAGAAAAAAGGCCTGACAATCTACTTCCAAAATATTAGCCCTTGGAAACCCTATGAAGCACAAGTCTGCTCTGACACACATGTGGTCCTCATGAGTCAGAACTGACTCAAGAGCAGCTGGTTTGGTGTTTGGTTAGAAATACATGTGGTCTTGAATGGACAAGTGAGATGAACATTTGTGGTGACCAATTTAACATTGATTCTGCAGTAAAATGAATTGTGAATGCCACGCTGGAGGCTAGTCTCTCTTTGACTCTGGGGCACAGGGTACCGCTTATTCCTACTAGAGTAGAGACTCAGGGAAAATGGTGATTGGGTAGAATTCCCTGAGTGCCACTTAATTTTCTCTACATTTCCTAAAGTGTTCTTCTCTGACTCAGTCTTCCCAGGTGTAACCACTTGTGGAACACAAGCCAGTTAGCATCCTCTGCCTGCTTTTCTTTATTTCAAGTTTTGTCAGAAAGGCTCTATCATCCTGTAGAGGAGAACAGTACATCAGTTAAGGGATTTTTTTTTGCTCCTGTTTCTCATTTGACATCTTAGATGGAAGAAGGTATCTCACTCATTGCTCTAATTATCATAATGTTTCTGTATTCATATTCATTTATATTAGAAATGTTGACTGAATGCCCAGCATGTATGAAGCAGGTGCTAAGTGTATAGACATGAATAGTGTAAATACAGGCTCTGTCCTTAAAGGAGCTCACGGTGTAAAACAGGAAAAGCACACAGACACACAGACACACAGAGACACACACACACACAAAAAAAAAATTTGGGGGTAAAAAAACCACAGTAGAAGCTTGTACTGCGAGAGAGAAATTTGTAATATCTGGAGAGCAAATGAATGAGATGGTGAGGGCTGTTGGACAGGGAAGGCTTCCTGGAAAAGCTAGACTTAGAAAGATGACAAGGAGTCAGCCAAGCACGTCAGAGTTGGCGGGGGAGAAAAACAAGAAACCTGCCAAGAAAAGTATGGCCTGACTTTGAGCCTTCAACTGGAAAAGCAGCACTTCATGATTTGGGGGTTTTATACAACTTGGGGAAAATCTAGCATTGTAATTTTCCTAAAGAAAATTGTGAGTGATTTATTTTCTACTATTCATAGAGATGAATAGCCCTTTGGCCCAACAATATTAAGTTACTAAATTTCTTGGCATCCTGATAAGTTCTTTTGAGTTTGGAAGCAACTTTAATGTGAACAATGTCACATGCAAATCACTCAGCTAGAGAATAGATAAGATGCCAGTGATACTTGGATTTAATGCTCCTTGTTTTTCCCCCAGTAATTTTGAACAGTTTGTTCTTAAAACCTTAATAGTTAGGGAGATAATACAAGGGTGTTGATTTTTTGTTTTTTGTTTTTTGAATAGTGGATGAAATTGCTTTTGTAGAATAATTTGGGGGGGGGCAAAACAAGAATTCAGGGTTCACATCAGAAGTAACTAACATGTTTTTTTCATTAATATTAGCACTGCCTTGTTACTGAACATAATCGAACTTCTTGCAAGATTTTTATTACCTTGTAGTAATTAGTCACTTTTGATGGCATTTTGCATCTATGTGCTTTTTACTATTTTATCCTTTATTCAGAGCACAACATGGAAAGAAGAAAGCCTATCTGGCCAATTAACTGTCATCATTCCATAGAACATATGGTGTCAGGACTGGGAGGGATCCTTCTCATTCTTAAGTCCTGCCACCCATCCAGTGCTTAAGCCTCTTGTTGCAAAAGAGCCTGGAATCTGAAAAGATAAACACAGCTTCTTGGGGCTGTTTAGTACTTCTATTTATACGTTGTTTTATTCTTTCATTTTACTCAGTAAACTTGGGGTCATTATGAGTCGAAAATCGACTCAATGGCACCTAAGAACAACAACATTGGTGGTTCAAATGTTGTATAAGTCTCTTACCTCAAAATTTTAGTAAAACTTCTCTTCTGATTCTATTTAAAAAAAAAAAATTGGGAACTACTGAGCCATATACAGTGAAACCTATGAGAGCTGGAACTTGACAGGGCTGCCTTGTTTTTTTTCTGTGTCTTGCAAGTTTTCCACCCTTGACAGGTTGCAATCTTACCACTTTTCTAGTAATTGTTTTAGTGGAAAATATTTGCGTTTTCCTCCTCTGACAGGTTTTTGCCTTACACAGGTTCTGGCTTTTGCAGGTTTTACTGTATAAAGAAATGCTCCTAAACATAAAATGTTCTTATACCTTAAGTCCCTATTGCACAGATTGCTAAGAAATGGGTCTTCTGAATTATCCAGAAGTATTTAATCTAAGTAACTCCAGATTATTGCTACTTTTCTTGAGGAGTTCTTTGTGAAGTATTTTGCTTTTCTTCCTTGGTAAGTACACTATAGAAACATAATTGAATCTTTCTTTGAAAAGAGAGACTCCTGCAGGGTCTCGGGGCTATCATTCAGAAAATCAATTCTCTTTGTGTAGTATAAACACCCAGAAAATAGAAGAGATGGCTCTAATTTCATGCTGGCCAAGTAAATAACCTCAAAGTTATTTTTTTGGAATTAATCCACAATAATACCTTTTATAATTTGCCACCTTATAAAGCTTAAAGCAGCAAAAAATCCTGATAATTGATGGTTCTACTTATTACAAAGTGCTGTCTATTGCTTTACAAAGCAAAATAAGTCTTTTCTGTGAAAAATCGGAGAAACCAATAAATGTCATTATGTAACATATATAATAATTAAACTACGTTAAGCAAATATATTAGCTTGCTATGTGCCTGATATTTCTTTTAAAATAAGGTGTAATTGAGATTTATTAAAATAGTTAAATCAACACTTGAGATTTTAAATTTAACTTAGAAAAGAGACAAAAATTTTAAAGTTGTATCCTTAGGTTAAACAACTAATTTTCTCACTGTTCATTTATTTGCTTCGTAATAATGCAATAAATCGTACCAGAGTTTCATGAATAGATAACATTTATTCTACAGATAATTATTTAATAAGTACATTGAAAATAGTATAATGAAAGTTTGTTCTTAAAACCTTAACAAATTTTTTCAGTGTGTTTGGAAGTTTCCCATATGAAAAGGTTTAGTATTGCCCACCTTTAAGATTAGACATCATGATAAGAGCTGTTAAGTAAATATATAAATAAGCAGCTATGTACTCGAAGAAACTCATGGGACCTGAGAATTTAGTCTTTACCAACCTGCTGGGAACTCAGCTGACAGTTTTTTTTTCTTTATTATAAGGAAACAGATATGGACAGAAAACATACACATAAAACACAGAGAGACCGAGAGAGTGAGTGAGCATGCACACTCAATCAGGACATGTTTTCAGTTGCTTTGAAAGTGCAATTAAAAGATTATATGGGTTGGACTGTGGGACATAAAATGATACTTGTGAAGAGTGTGCTTCTTAGCTCAAGTAGATACATGAGACTAAATGGGCAGCTTCTGTCCAGAGGTGAGATGAGAAGGCCAGAGAGGGTCAGGAGATGTCGAATGGACATGGGGAATCAGGAGTGGAAAGGAGGAGTGTGCTGTCACATAACAATGTATGTATAAATTTTTGTATAAGAGACTAACTTGAAATGTAAACTTTCACTTAAAGTACAACAATAAACAAACAAAAAGATTATATCATTTTCCTGCAGAGCATATTTTCATGGTGTATTTCATTTATTTATTGCTTTATTTTATAGATTATTAGTTTTAACATATCATGAAAAAGATGTATATTCAGTTTCATATTGAATGTTGAAAATAATATAACTTTTGGGTTGTATACTTTCCAAGTCGATATATACATATGTGTACATGTGTATTTACTTATTTTTTAAAACATTAATGTTAAAAATTTATGCCTATCTTAATTATCTAGTACTGCTATAGTAGAAATACCACAAGTGGATGGCTTTAACAAAGAGAAATTTATTATCTCATAGTCTAAGAAGCTAGGAGTCTGTATTCAGGGTGTCAGCTCCACGGGAAGGCTCTCTCTCTCTTTGTAGGCTCTTGTCATCAGTCTTGTCATCAGTCTTCCCCTGGTCTAGGAGCTTCTCAGCACAGGAACCCCAGGTCCAAAGGATGCGCTCTGCTCCCAGTGCTTCTTTCTTGGTGGTAATAGGTCCACTAGTCTCTCTACTCACTTCTCTTTTTATATCTCAAAAGAGATTGACTTAAAACACAGCCTAATCTTGTAGATTGAGTCCTGCCTTATTAACATAACTGCCATTAATGCCACCTCATTAACTTCATAGAGGTAGAATTTACAACACATAGGAAAATCACAACAGATAACAAAATAGTGAACAATCACACAATACTGGGAATCATGGACTAGCCAAGGTGACACATATTTTTTGGGGGGACACAGTTCAATCCATAGCAATGCCCTATAGTCACTTCCAACCAGGGCTGTACACCGGTTCATTCTGGTTTGACCCCCTGCTGAGAATTCGCATTTCCACCCCCAAAC